>NC_068375.1:9233800-9368800 GCF_023724105.1 Carassius gibelio | reverse complement strand
CTTTATTGGTGGACTTGTTCTTTATAAAAATATATAGAAAAACCAATGCAATATGTTTTTTTATTGCAGTTAGATGATGTGTGGGTTTTAAGTCAGATTTATTATTCAGTTTAATGTACTTTATTGGCATAGTTTCTCTACATTAAAGCATGTCACAAAATTTATAATTGCGATCATAGTAATATACAAAGGTAATAATATGAAATGTCTGGGCTATATAAAGCTCAGGTGTGGCTCAGATTCGGGGATTCTAGTTTACTTAAGGCTGATAATTGGCACCAATAATAAAACCTGTTTTGGCCCAGATCAGGGCCAGCTAAGGCTGAATAACTGGCTATTTACACTTTTGCACGAAAAAGCGAGGATATGGCATTCAGACTGGCTCTGTAATTTGACCTTTATTGCATGTACTCATCTCACTGAACGTCTCAATGACGTCAAATTTTTTTATTCTGCTATTTAATCCACTCAATTTAAGATGCAGACGAGGTGTAGATGTGACGTAGATGTCATGCGGATGTCACGTATATCCCGTGTGGCAGTGAAGTGTCGATCAAGACGTCACACATGATTCACAGTAAAGGTTTTTATTTACTTTTTCGCTAACACGTATCATAACACACTGCTTACACGGCTCAGTGAAGTGTATCAGCGAAGGTACAATTTACTTCAATCCTCTCAGTGGATGTGACTTCTGCGTCTGACTTTTTTATTTTTGCAGTTTTTAGTGCCTTTTCCCTGGCTAACTTATACAATATACATGAATTATGTGCATATTAAATATAAATATATTAATATATAATAATATAATAATTTAGACTATTTTAAACTTTTTTTCAGTACACTCTATTAAAGTATAAAGATAACATAAAAACTAAAAAGTTTTTCTATCTTTCACATTTGTAATGTTTCCTACAGCACATCAGTGATGGCCAACCCATCGATGACAATCGTCTGCTAGATCTGATACTGTTGCTGTAAAATAATAATAAAATAATAGATAAAATACATTATGCTTGTTTAATGTTCTGTTTTTCCAAGCGCCTCTCTTCTTTGCTTTATTTTACTGTTAAAACATAATATTAGGATTTTTTGAAGAATAAAAGAACAGCACTTATCTTATTATTCTTTAATACTTTTATACAGCGATAATGTTTAATTGGTAAGATTTCTATATTTTGAATAATAATCTGCCAGGATTCATCATTCAATCCTGTAAACATTTCACAGAAAAAAATTATGCAGCACAATTGTTTCTGATGTTGACAATACATTGAAGGATCATGTGTCAAAGAAGACTGGAGTAATGATGCGGAAATTCAGCTTTGCATCTCAGAAATAAAGTACATTAAAATAGAAATCCATTATTTTAAATTGTAATGATATTTCACAGTATTAACCAAGACCCCGCTCCCTTCAATGAATAAATAAATAAAACCTTACATAAATATGATCAACCTATTTTTTGTCACGTCCTCGTTTTAGTTTTTGAAAACACCTTTCTAAGATAAGCTTATTTTACGATAATCAGTGAATTGTGTGTATCAAACAAGAAGGATGAAATATATGGGGGTGTGCGATACAAACAAATGTTATCTCAATATTTTCTGGGATTTTATCCATAACGATAATCAGACAATGTTTTTCTGAATGTGTTGCGCTGCAGGACTGCCGTGGACAGCTGACTCCTAAAGTTATTGATATAAATTGTTGAGTTGAATTTAAATGGTTAATTCAGAAACAAAACACCTGTTCCAGGGCAAAACGATGCAAAACGTGCGGATCCATATGCAAGGCTTTATTTCCAAGAGGAGGTCATATAACAGACATGGGTCAAACAAATGGCATACAGGTACAACACAGGCAAGACAAAGACAAAGCTTGGGTCTTCTATCGATGAACAGAATCCAGAGGGCAATGACAAGAGGGGAAATCCAATAACACAAGCAAATAGTCCAGGCGAGGTGCAAACACAGTCAATCCCTTGGGGTAATGTAGCTATCACAGACTAGCGATATACACAAACAATACTCAGCGTTGAGAAAGAGGAAGCCCATGGCTAATGTAGCATGTCTGATTGGATTCAGCTGTGTGTATGTAATCAGTGGAATGGATGATGGGAACTGTAGTCCCGGGTAGAGCTGCACGATTAATCGTTAAAAGATCGCGATCTTGATTTAGACTCCCTCTCTGTAATGATGAGACAGAGAGGTTCGGATCCATGTGCAGAACTTTTAATGAGAATGGTCAGACAGGCAATGATCAGTAAAGGCATCAGGTACGTCGGGATAATCAGAATCGATAACAGGAACAAGCAGATGTCGGGGGCAGGCAGCAAAGAATCAGAGTCGGTATAAACAATCCAAAGGTCAGGTACAGAAGGAAAATACAAGGAAAACACTCGGAAATGTCAGACTGGCTAAACAAGACGTCGCAGTGAGTGAGAGTGAGTATGCTGCATATGTGTGTGTAAATGAGGTGCAGGTGTGGCAAGGAGATTGACTGAGGAATGATGTGCAGGTGTGGCAGGGTGATTGTGATGCAGAGACTCATGGGAAATGTAGTAGGGTGTGGTGCAACAGATAAGAGGTGCTAGAGTCCGAGGGACATCTGGTGGTAAATGTGGAATTGTCCTGATTGGAGTGCCCTCTACAAAAGTTCATGGGCACTCCATGTAATGATCGTGACATAGCGCCCCCCCCAAAGGAGCGGCTTCCAGACGTTCAAAACAATCTAGGAGGGCGGTGGAGCAGAGGCGGAACAGGGGGAGGGACGGAGGGTCAGGTCCATGAGCAAGTGGAGTGGTCGAGGACTGGGGCAGAGCAGGCAGAACTGGGCCTAACATGGAGATCAGGAGTCTCTCCTGGACCTGACATGGGAAACAAGGGCACTGCCTTGGCCTGACACAGGAAACAGGGACCCGCCATGGGCCTAACTCGGTAACAGGGACCCGCCGTGGGCCTAACTCGGGTCCACCAAGGCAGAGCAGGTGGCGTGGGAGCCCACCAGAGCAGAGCAGGTGGAGCTGGAGCCCACCAGGGCGGAGCAGAGGACCACCACATCCGAGATGATGGCACAGGAAAGCAAGTCTGGTCAGGTGGACCTGAAACAGGGAACATAAACAGGTTAATAGCCGCCTCCGTGGCCGTGATGAGATGGCAGCTGGCTTCCGTGGCCATGACAGGATAGGACGAGAGCTCTGAGATGTGACGAGGCTCTGGTAGATCTGTGGTGATTTGACTGGGTTCATGAAGATCAACTGTGACTTTACTTAGTTCACGGAGGTTAATGGGGACTTGCCTTTGCTCATGAAGATCATTGGTGACTTGACTTTGCCCATGAAGATCATTGGTGACTTGACTTGGTTCCTGAGGATCAACTGTGACTTGTCTTGGCTCATGAAGTTTAACTGTTGATTTACTTGACTCTTGGGTGTTAGAGGTGACTTGACCCATCTCTGGATGGGGACCTGATCGACGGTGACCTGACTTGACTCTGGAAAGTCGACGGGGACCTGATCGACGGTGACCTGGCTAGGTTCTTGGAAATCGACGGGGACCTGATCGACGGTGACCTGATCGACGGTGACCTGGCTAGGTTCTTGGAAATCGACGGGGACCTGATCGACGGTGACCTGACAAGGTTCTTGGAAATCGACGGGGACCTGATCGACGGTGACCTGGCTAGGTTCTGGGAAATCGACGGGGACCTGATCGACGGTGACCTGGCTAGGTTCTGGGAAATCGACGGTGACCTGACTAGGTTCTTGGAAATCGACGGGGACCTGATCGACGGTGACCTGACACTGGGAACTGACTCGACTCTGGAGGGTCCACTGGGAACTGACTCGACTCTGGAGGGTCCACTGGGAACTGACTCGACTCTGGAGGGTCCACTGGGAACTGACTCGACTCTGGAGGGTCCACTGGGAACTGACTCGACTCTGGAGGGTCCACTGGGAACTGACTCGACTCTGGAAAGTCAATGGGCACTTGACTTGAATTTGGACTGCCTGTAGAGACGTGAGACGCCTCAGCTTCGGGCACCGACTCTGTAACGGCCTCGGGAGCGGCGTCGGGAATGATCTCCGGGCTTTGAGGAGCGGTAGATGCCGGTCTCCTCCTCCTCCGCCCTCTATGGTGGCGAGTCGGTGGCACCTGGTCTGGAGGCTCTGGAGGCCATCTTGTGCTGTGGCTCGGAGCTGGCGGCCATCTTGTGCTGTGGCTCTTGGCTGGCGGCCATCTTGTGCTGTGGCGCTGGGCTGGCGGCCATCTTACAGATAGGAGCTGGATACATTGGAGAAGTAACCTCCTCAACTGTAAAGGGAGAGCCACAAAACTGTGACTATACTGAATGAATTCCTCCACAAAGAGCTTAATTGGTCTACCATATTGAAAGATGGAGCATAGCACCTTTATAGGGTTGCATGAACTGTTAGTTGACTCCATACCTGGTCTGGGGTTCAAGAAAGCTGCTGGATCCTGGTTTGGCGAAGTCTTCTGTAATGATGAGACAGAGAGGTTCGGATCCATGTGCAGAACTTTTAATGAGAATGGTCAGACAGGCAATGATCAGTAACGGCATCAGGTATGTCGGGATAATCAGAATCGATAACAGGAACAAGCAGATGTCGGGGGCAGGCAGCAGAGAATCAGAGTCAAACAATCCAAAGGTCAGGTACAGAAGGAAAATACAAGGAAACCACTCGGAAATGTCAGACTGGCTAAACAAGACGTCGCAGTGAGTGAGAGTGAGTGTGCTGCTTATATGTGTGTGTAAATGAGGTGCAGGTGTGGCAAGGAGATTGACTGAGGAATGATGTGCAGGTGTGGCAGGGTGATTGTGATGCAGAGACTCATGGGAAATGTAGTAGGGTGTGGTGCAACAGATAAGAGGTGCTAGAGTCCGAGTGACATCTGGTGGTAAATGTGGAATTGTCCTGATTGGAGTGCCCTCTACAAAAGTTCATGGGCACTCCATGTAATGATCGTGACACTCTCAATCTCATTTCTAAATGACAACGATCCCCGAGTCTGTTAAACCTTTGACAAAGTCTTACCGGATCATTCAGATCTTTTTTTTTTTTTTTTTTTTGCAAGTTAAAACATTGTATCTTATACAGGTAAAATAAGATAAAATATCAATGTCATATATACACATACAGAAGACAGAGGAACATACTGAACACCCAAAAAACAAATCAATATAGTGATGAATGCAGGTACATTGGTAAGTTTAAACAATGAGATATTTTAGTGTTATTGATAGAGGCAATTTAGGAAAATCATAATAATTGTGAAAGTGTTGTAGTAAAAGTAGTATTCATACTACTATTAATAATAATAATTAAAACAAAAATAATAATAGTAGTAACAATAGTAGTGGTAATACTAATATACATGATAATAATAGTAACGGTGGTAGTAGTGGCAGTACTGTAATTATAATAATAATACTAATACCATAATTTAGGACATTATTCTCTATGCCTGGAGGCCATTCTACTACTGCCAGCGAGCACAACCAACAGACCCCTCCAACAAAGACACCTCCCTCGGATTCACCGATCCACCTGCCCCCCCCCCCATCAGTAAAATATGCTATGGCACCATTACAGGCACCTCCAGACCCGGCTCCCCTAGTCTGATTGTGACCTGACAGGACCAAAGTCCAATTTTTTTTTTTTTTTTTTTTTTTTTTTTAGGTGATCTATGGCTTGGACCCTAGCGTGCATGGTTAGCTCCCTAGCCAGAGACACCACATCCAGCCCAGATACTCCGTCTAAAACATTTATTTTGCATAGCAGAAGCCTAGAATTGGGACAAAGGCGGTAAAAATGGATTGCCAGTAAATCCATGAATCGGGTTACTAATGAATATGCCGATAGGACGTGCTAGTCATACCCACCGACAGCACCCAGAATAGTCGCTTGACCCAGATTTAAAAAAAGAATAAAAATGGTTTTATAATATCAATACCAATACCATCATCCCTACTACCATCCTTACCAACAACAACAATAAATAATAATAATATGCAGCTTTTACGTGTAAAACAAATAATATAACTTATAGAACACAATATAAACACACACAGGCATATGTATACACGATTGATGTCTTTAATAATACTCAGAGATTATTTATTATAGAAATAATTTGTAATTATGTATATTGCACTTCTTTATTATTAATCCATTTAGTATACCCAAGATTTAAGTTGAGGCATTGACTACCTAGCTAGTTTTAATCAATATTTAAGGGTGAGAGCAATGGACTGAAAATGTTATTAAAATGTATAGATGATTTTTATTTGCTAACGTTTGCTTCTCTTTAATAATGTGATCCCTTAATAAATGTAGCCATTGTGTCGTTGATATTTGGTATTTATTTTTCCAATTGAGTAGTATTGTTTTTTTGGCAATAGCTAGAGATATGAGCAGAGGTTTTGAATGTTCAAAGGGAAGGTTAATTTGAGATGTGTCATCTAAAAGACATAATAATGGGAGTGTCACAGTGTCTGGGTTGTGTTCCCTGGGTTTCCACTAGATGTCCTCCTTTCCCATGGTGCTTGTCACTTCAGGAATCACATTCCTCACGTCCCTGCTTAATTATTGCACCAGCTGTCAATAGTCATCAATTATCTCACTCTGCCAATTTCCCATTAGCGTTTGTCTCTCCTAGTGTGTATTTAACCCGGTCTGTCTTAGTATGTGTCACGGAGTCGTTGTTTATTCATGTCCGTCTTCTAGTCGTGCCCTTGCCTTGTCTTCATGTTTCATGCCCTTGCCTTGTCTTCGTGTTTTGTTAATGTTTGGATTTGTTGGATATCGACCCCTGCCTGGACTGTTTACTCTTTGGATTGCCCCTTTAATAAATACATACCCGCACTTGGTTCTCTCTCCGTGTTTCCTTGTATCACCGGTCGTGACAGAACGATTCCGTCACACAGAGAACCAGAGTGGGAGAGGAGTGGATTTGAGGGAACTCGCCTACACAGCACCACAACGCAAGGTGATCACCAGTCCAGCGCCACGGTGCAAAATGGACGCCAGCTCAGCGCCAACGCCCAAGAAGGCCGCTGACTTATTCTTGGATTATTTCGCTACGCTGTCAAAGATCTTAGAGATTCCCAAGACGGTTCACGTCACAGCTGCTGAGCCAGCGCCACAGCCCAAGATAGTCGCCAGCCCAGCACCACAGCACAAGATGGCCGCCAATCCAGCGCCACTGCACAAAATGGCCGCCAGCCCAGCACAACAGCACAAAATGGCCACTAACCCGGCGCCAAGACCCAAGATGGCCGTTTGTCCAGAGTCATGGCCCAAGATGGCCGCCAAACCAGCGCCACAGCACAAGATGGCTGCCAGCCCAGTGCCACAGCACAATGTGACCACTCACCCAGCGCCAATGCCCAAGCTGGCAACCGGTCCAGCACCACAGCACCAGATGGCCACCTGTCCAGATGGCTGCTTGCCCAATGCCGCTGCACAGGATGTCAGTCACAGCTGACCCTCTGGAGTCAAGTCAGGTTCCAGTTGACCCTCCAGAGTCGAGTCAGGTTCCAGTGAACTCTCCAGAGTCGAGTCAGGTTCCAGTGAACTCTCCAGAGTCGAGTCAGGTTCCAGTGAACTCTCCAGAGTCGAGTCAGGTTCCAGTGAACTCTCCAGAGTCGAGTCAGGTCCCAGTGAACTCTCCAGAGTCGAGTCAGGTCCCAGTGAACTCTCCAGAGTCGAGTCAGGTTCCAGTGAACTCTCCAGAGTCGAGTCAGGTTCTAGTGAACTCTCTCCAGAATCGAGTCAGGTTCCAGTGAACTCTCTCCAGAATCGAGTCAGGTTCCTGTCGACCCCCCAGAGCCAAGTCAGGTTCCAGTTGACCCTCCAGAGTCGAGTCCGGTTCCAGTTGACCCTCCAGAGTCGAGTCAGGTTCCAGTGAACTCTCCAGAATCGAGTCAGGTTCCAGTGGACTCTCCAGAGTCGAGTCAGGTGTTCGTGGACCCTCCAGAGTCAGGACTAGTTACCGATGACCTTCCAGAGTCAGGGCTAGGTACTGCTGAACTTCCAGAGTCAGGGCTAGTCACCGCTGACCTTCCAGAGTCAGGGCTAGACACCGCTGACCTTCCAGAGTCAGGGCTAGTCACTGATGACCTTCCAGAGCCAGGGCTAGGTACCATGGACTTTCCAGAGACAAGGCTGGTCACCATTGAGTCACTGGTGATCTTTAAGGACTGTGTCAAGTCACTGGTGATCTTCAAGGACTAAGTCAAGTCACTGGTGATTTTCAAGGACAGAGTCAAGTCACGGGTGATCTTCTAGGACTGAGTCAAGTCACCGGTGATCTTCATGAACAAAGGCAAGTCACCATTGATCTTCATGAGCAAATACAAGTCACCAATGATCTTCATGTACAAGTGCAAGTCACAGATGGTCTTCATGAACAAGTGCCAGTCACCAATGATCTTCGCGAGCAGAGTCAGGCCAGCACCGATCTTCTAGAGTCCAGTAAAAACACCAGGGGATTACCAGAGCTTCGTCGTCCTGCTGGTCCGGCCGCACGGAGGTCTGCTCCGCCCTGGGGGGCTTCCGCCTTGACCACAGGGGTGTGGTGGTTTTCTGCTCCGCCCTGGGAGCCTTCCGCCCTGACCAAACGATTGTGGTGGTCTTCTGCTCCGCCCTGGGGGACTCTGGCCTCGACCACAAGGTTGTGGTGGTCTTCTGCTCCGCCCTGGAGGGTTTCCGCCTTGACCACACGGCTGTGGTGGTCTTCTGCTCCGCCCTGGGGGGGCTTCATGTTGTTGTTTGCTTTTTGTTTTTGTGTTCACTCCTGTCCCTGTTCCTCTCTGTTACCCTGGCCCTCCATCCCTCCCCCTGAAACCTCCTCCGGTCCACCTCCCTCCTGGTCTCCCTGGTTTGTGTTTTTTTTCCTGTCCCTCCGTCCCTCCCCCTTAGCCTCCACCTGTCCGCCTCCCTCCTGGTCTCTGTTTTTTGTCTGTCGTGGAGCGTCTGGAAGCCGCTCCATAGAGGGGGGGTAGTGTCACAGTGTCTGGGTTGTGTTCCATGGGTTTCCACTAGATGTCCTCCTTTCCCACGGTGCTTGTCACTTCATGAATCAAATTCCTCACGTCCCTGCTTAATTATTGCACCAGCTGTCACTAGTCATCAATTATCTCACTCTGCCAATTTCCCATTAGCGTTTGTCTCTCCTAGTGTGTATTTAACCGGTCTGTCTTAGTATGTGTCACGGAGTCGTTGTTTATTCATGTCCATCTTCTAGTCGTGCCCTTGCCTTGTCTTCGTGTTTCATGCCCTTGCCTTGTCTTCGTGTTTTGTTAATGTTTGGATTTGTTGGATATCGACCCCTGCCTGGACTGTTTACTCTTTGGATTGCCCCTTTAATAAATACATACCCGCACTTGGTTCTCTCTCCGTGTTTCCTTGTATCACCGGTCGTGACAGGGAGTGCATTAATTGTAATTTTAAAGAAATTCGATAGTTTATTAGTGAAATTTATCCAGAACTGATGAACTGGTGGGCATAGCCAGAATGCATGAAGGAAAGTGTCTGGTGTATTTACACTGCAGTTAGTGCATCTATCAGAAGTTACTAGTCCCATTTTAAACATCATACGCTGTGTTATGCGTGTTCTGTGTGTTCTGTGTATAACTTTTTACTGAATTAACTGGATGTTTATGTTTGTACTTATGATAAAAGTGTTTCTACAAATTGTTTTCCAAAATTCATCATTTGTGTTGATATTGAGATCTTTTTCCCATTGTTTAACTGGTGCTACTATTTTAAAGTCTATAGATGATATTAGGGTGTATAATTTACTAAGTGTTTTTGATGAATTACTAATTGTGGTGATATGTTTTAGAATTGGGGGAGGTTGTGCAATGTCTTTGTTTTCAATTGTGGTTTTAATAAAATTCCTGATTTGTAAGTCAATCAATCAATCACCTTTATTTATATAGTGCTTTAAACAAAATACATTGCGTCAAAGCACTGAACAACATTCATTTGGAAAACAGTGTCTCAATAATGCAAAATGATAGTTAAAGGCAGTTCATCATTGAATTCAGTTATGTCATCTCTGTTCAGTTGAAATAGTGTCTGTTTTAATTTGCAATCAAGTCAATGATTTAGCTGTAGATGAAGTGACCCCAACTAAGCAAGCCAGAGGCGACAGCGGCAAGGAACCGAAACTCCATCGGTGACAGAATGGAGAAAAAAACCTTGGGAGAAACCAGGCTCAGTTGGGGGGCCAGTTCTCCTCTGACCAGACGAAACCAGTAGTTCAATTCCAGGCTGCAGCAAAGTCAGATTGTGCAGAAGAATCATCTGTTTCCTGTGGTCTTGTCCTGGTGCTCCTCTGAGACAAGGTCTTTACAGGGGATCTGTATCTGGGGCTCTAGTTGTCCTGGTCTCCGCTGTCTTTCAGGGCAGTAGAGGTCCTTTCTAGGTGCTGATCCACCATCTGGTCTGGATACGTACTGGATCCGGGTGACTGCAGTGACCCTCTGATCTGGACACAGACTGGATCTGGTGGCCACGGTGACCTCGGAACAAGAGAGAAACAGACAAATATTAGCGTAGATGCCATTCTTCTAATGATGTAGAAAGTACGGTGTTATGTGAAGTGGAAAAGGATCTGCCGCCCGCAGTTGATTTTGATATTCTAGGTATTATCAAATTGCCTGAGTTTTGAGAACGTAGCGGACGTAGAGGAGTATAATGTAAAAGGAGCTCATTCAAATACTGAGGTGCTAAACCATTCAGGGCTTTATAAGTAATAAGCAATATTTTAAAATCTATACGATGTTTGATAGGGAGCCAGTGCAGTGTGGACAGGACCGGGCTAATATGCTCATACTTCCTGGTTCTAGTAAGAACTCTTGCTGCTGCATTTTGGACTAGCTGTAGTTTGTTTACCAAGCGTGCAGAACAACCACCCAATAAAGCATTACAATAGTCTAACCTTGAAGTCATAAATGCATGGATTAACATTTCTGCATTTGACATTGAGAGCATAGGCCGTAATTTAGATTTATTTTTGAGATGGAAAAATGCAGTTTTACAAATGCTAGAAACGTGGCTTTCTAAGGAAAGATTGCGATCAAGTAGCACACCTAGGTTCCTAACTGATGACGAAGAATTGACAGAGCAACCATCAAGTCTTAGACTGTGTTCTAGGTTATCACAAGTAGAGTTTTTAGGCCCTATGATTAACACCTCTGTTTTTTCTGAATTTAGCAGTAAGAAATTACTCGTCATCCAATTTTTTATATCGACTATGCATTCCATTAGTTTTTCAAATTGGTGTGTTTCACCGGGCTGCGAGGAAATATAGAGCTGCGTATCATCAGCATAACAGTGAAAGCTAACACCATGTTTCCTGATGATATCTCCCAAGGGTAACATATAAAGCGTGAAGAGTAGCGGCCCTAGAACTGAGCCTTGAGGTACTCCATACTGCACTTGTGATCGATATGATACATCTTCATTCACTGCTACGAACTGATGGCGGTCATATAAGTACGATTTAAACCATGCTAATGCACTTCCACTGATGCCAACAAAGTGTTCAAGTCTATGCAAAAGAATGTTGTGGTCAATTGTGTCAAACGCAGCACTAAGATCCAATAAAACTAATAGAGAGATACACCCACGATCAGATGATAAGAGCAGATCATTTGTAACTCTAAGGAGAGCAGTTTCAGTACTATGATACGGTCTAAATCCTGACTGGAAATCCTCACATATACCATTTTTCTCTAAGAAGGAAAATAATTGTGAGGATACCACCTTTTCTAGTATCTTGGACAGAAAAGGGAGATTCGAGATTGGTCTATAATTAACTAGTTCTCTGGGGTCAAGTTGTGGCTTTTTTATGAGAGGCTTAATAACAGCCAGTTTGAAGGTTTTGGGGACATATCCTAATGACAATGAGGAATTAATAATAGTCAGAAGAGGACCTATGACTTCTGGAAGCACCTCTTTTAAGAGCTTAGATGGTATAGGGTCTAACATACATGTTGTAAGTTTAGATGATTTAACAAGTTTATACAATTCTTCCTCTCCTATAGTAGAGAATGAGTGGAACTGTTCCTCAGGGGGTCTATAGTGCACTGTCTGATGTGATACTGTAGCTGACGGCTGAATGGTTGCAATTTTATCTCTAATAGTATCGATTTTAGAAGTAAAGTAGTTCATAAAGTCATTATTGCTGTGGTGTTGGGAAATGTCAACACTTGTTGAGGCTTTATTTTTCGTTAATTTAGCCACTGTATTGAATAAATACCTGGGGTTATGTTTGTTTTCTTCTAAAAGAGAAGAAAAGTAATCAGATCTAGCAGTTTTTAATGCTTTTCTGTAGGATATGCTACTTTCCCGCCAAGCAATACGAAATACCTCTAGTTTTGTTTTCCTCCAGCTGCGCTCCATTTTTCGGGCTGCTCTCTTTAGGGTGCGAGTATGCTCATTACACCATGGTGTCAAACTGTTTTCCTTAACCTTTCTTAAGCGTAAAGGAGCAACTTTATTTAAAGTGCTAGAAAAGAGAGATTCCATAGTTTCTGTTACATCATCAAGTTGTTCTGAGGTTTTGGATATGCTAAGGAATTCGGATACATCAGGAAGATAACTTAAAAAGCAGTCTTTTGTGGTAGAAGTGATGGTTCTTCGATACTTGTAACAAGAAGTAGAATTTACAATTTTGGCTATATGAAGTTTACACAGAACTAAATAATGATCTGAGATATCATCACTTGGCTGAATAATTTCAACACTATCAACATCAATTCCATGTGACAGTATTAAATCTAGAGTATGATTTCGACAATGAGTAGGTCCTGAAACGTGCTGTCTAACACCAACAGAGTTCAGAATGTCTATAAATGCTGATCCCAATGCATCTTTTTCATTATCGACATGGATATTAAAATCACCAACTATTAAGACTTTATCTGCAGCCAGAACTAACTCGGATGTAAAATCACCAAACTCTTTAATAAAGTCTGTATGGTGCCCTGGTGGCCTGTATACAGTAGCCAGTACAAACATAGCAGGGGATTTATCATTAACATTGGTTTCTCTGGATAATGTTATATGAAGCACCATTACTTCAAACGAGTTATACTTGAAGTAATAGTAATACTGTTCTTTTCCTAAGTTAAATTTCTGTGTTAGTTCTATAAATGTAGCGAAGGTGTTGCCAGTAAACAGGTGATGTAGATGTGTGATATCTTTCTCTTTCCAGTTAATATTGTTAAGCGGATTTTTGTTTGATGGTAAAAACAGGATTATAGCATATAGGTGAATTGATGTGTGGTATCAGTTCATGTTTTGTCAATGTATTAATTTGCCACCAAGCAGTGAGAGTTGTTTTAATCATTACGTTCTTAAAAAGATTGTTCTGTTTGATTTTTTTTTTTTGTGACGGATGGGAGATCAGATATGGTTATTTCTGTTATTTCTTTGCATTCTGTTTGTTCTAACTCTAGCCATGGGTTTTGGGGGTTGTCCCCTTTGATCCATTTGCAAAAGTATTGTAGTTGGGTTGCTAAGTAATAGTGCTGAAACTTTGGTGCTGCTAGACCACCTTGAGCTTTATTTTAGTTTTTTAAGTGTTTGTAAACTAATTTTAGGATTCTTTTTTTCCAGTAAAATTTGTTGATTATTTGATTTAATGATGTAAACCATTTCTTAGTTGGTTGTACCGGAGTCATGGTGAATAGATAAAGAAGTTTTGGTAGAATACACATTTTTACTGTTGCAATACGACCTATAATGGAAAGCGGTAGGTTCATCCATCGAGTTAAATCATCTTCTATCGTTTTCAACAGTGGATTGAAATTGAGGCTAAACAATTCAGAGAGGTTCTGGGATATGTTTATTCCTAAGTATATAATATTATTAATTTTAAACGGTGTGTCTTGTATGCTCCTGTCATGCGGTTTCATGTTCAGGGGTAAGATTGTTGATTTTGTCCAATTTATGGAGTAGTCTGATATGATAGAATATTTGTTGATAAGTTTAATTATTTCTGTAAGTGACGTTTTAGGATTTTGTAAAAATAGTAATATGTTGTCTGCGTATAATGATATTTTATGATTAGTGTTAATTGATTGAACTCCGGTAATTTTATCATTCTGTCTTATAGCAGCAGCAAGAGGTTCTAAAAATAAGGCAAAAAGCAGTGGTGATAAGGGGCATCCTTGGCGAGTACCTCGTTAAAGTAGTTGGAATGGTGATGATATTATGCCATTCATTATAACAGATGTAGCCCTAATCTCCTAACAGAGAGAGAGAAAGAGAGAGAGATAGAGACAGGATCGTGACAAGACCATGACAACAGATGCTAGTGGGGTATTATATACAGTGGTGGACGAAGTACACAAATTAAGTACTTCAGTAAAAGTACAGATACGTATAGTAAAATATTACTCCAGTAAAAGTACTCCTTCTTCAATTTTACTCAAGTGACAGTACAAAAGTACTCAATTTTTTATGTACTTAAGTAAAAAAGTACTGAAAGATAGATGTATGCAATTTTATATAGGCTACTTAATTTAATTTTATATTAGCACATATTTTTTTTAATAATCCTACTGCTCAAAATACCTGGGATTTTTTCCAAAATAACCACTATATGGAGTCAAGATATATTTTTGTTGTTGATATGGACTACGCTGATAAAAGTGATGTTAACTGTGAAGCTTACACTGTGATGTACCTGAGAGAAAACAGAGATGACCATCTGATTTTCACCAGTAAAATTTTTTACAGAACATCACAGTTATATATGACATGATAATTAAGTCTGAAGTTAGGAAGAACATTTTAAGGAAAATATAATTATATTTTCATGATGATTTTTCCCTTCTCAAATCTTGTCTGTGGTGTAAAAACACCCCTGGCCAAACGGGGTGCATCTCTTCCCCTCTTTTAAATTACTGTAACGTTAGTTACCATGTTCTTAACATCACATTCTTTCTTTTCTCCCCAGATGTAATCTATATATAGGTTGTTGAATAAAAATATTTGGACATTATTTATAAAAAATACCTCAAGTTAGCACCAGCTTGTTAGCTAGACAGTTAGCATCAGCTGACAATATTTACAATATTTTCAGTACAGTTATGAATAAACATTCATTTATGTCTATCTACTCGTCTAGTTAATCCAAACAATATATATATGTATAACGTTACTGTTGATAAACAATATAAAAACAGACGTCACATAGGATATGGTAGCATTTGAATAAAACTGTTAATATTACAGCAGCGGGGAATTTGAACATGCATGAGTTATTTTATTTAATCTGTGACTAAAACACAGAGACGCTGATTGATGTGTCTGCATCGTCTGCATCGTCTGCACTCGAGCATTTCGGGCTTAAATAGATCACTCTTTACAGTGGATTTAATTACCAAACAACTGCCAATTTTGACCTAAATATGATTTTCAGTTACAATAATTAATCCTAAATTTCGACTTTAATAACTTACTTTTAGCAACATCAGACGCACGCGCGCTCACAAGATCTCCCGGTTCTTACTTCTGGTGACTCGAGATGACCGACAGATCCTTCTTGGACTGTGGACCGCCATTTTCCTGTCTGCTCGACGGTTGTATGTTCACCGTGTGGTAACGTTTGCTGTCTCGAGTCCAAACAGGGGCGGTGCGAAGATGGCGGGTTGAGCAGACGCGTTTGTCGAAGCTCGTGTCAGTTGTTCCCAAATGTTACTTTAAGGTGAGCAGTTCCTACTGTTTTACATCAAAATGTCCGCACAAAAGTTAGTTAAACCTGCCAAACTAAAACTTGACCCCAAAGGCAAAGATTCCTCATTTAATGTTGAAAAGAAAGATGAGGCGATAGACATGGAGCATGATTATGCAATGGAGATTGTTGTGAATAATAAACGAGAACGTGGAAATGGTTCCCTGCCTTCAACTCCGAGTAAGATATCTGCGGAAAAAAGACCTAAGCCAAATACTGAGGGTGGGAAGTCCGGAATCTCCAATGAAACTATTTTGGAGGCGATTCTAAATCTGGAAAGGAGGGTGGATGAGAAGTTGGCGGATTTAAGCGAACAATCCAAACAGAGCAGCGTTATGATTGCAAGCTTAACGAAGGCGATTCAGTTCAACACGGAAGAGGTGAATGAGTGCAAAAAAAGAGTGAAGGACTTGGAGTTACAAAATGATGATCTTCGTAAGGAGAACCGGGATCTTAAGGTGAGGGTTAGAGAAAATGAAAGATACAGAATGAGATGGTGCCTCCGTATCAAAGGCATAGAAGAGAAAAAAGACGAAGACATCAGATCAGTTGTTATCCAAACCCTTGGTAAGATTGCACCCGATTTGGAGCCAAAGCTGGAAGAAGCTGTTGATGTGGTTCATCGGCTGGGAAGAAAGATGGACAGTAGAAGCAGGAACGTCATCGTGCTATTTGTACAAAGACGGGTGAAGGATGAAATCTGGCGTCTAAGCAAAGATTCTCCAGTCTGCAAAAAGGAAGGGATTCGATTCGCGGAGATGCTTCCTCGTGAGGATTTAGAGGAAAGGCAAAAGCTCTGGCCTCAAATTGATCAAGCTAGACGGGCAGGAAAGAAGGCTTACTTTCGCGGTCCGTATGGATTTATTGAAGGGCGGCAGATTAATGTTGATGGATAAGGTGTTAATTTTAGGACAGTGGGTAATTTTGTTTCATTGGGCAACTGGAGCTCTAATTGTAAGTTTACAGGTTAAGCAGATTCTGAGTGTCAAGTAGGTGTTTTATAGTTTAATTTTTGCTTTTATTCTTTTCTTCTTTTTTTGTTGTTGTAGAGTTTTATGGTTAAGACCAAATTTGTTTTTGGTTCTCTCAATGTTAGGGGCTTGAAAGACATTGTAAAGAGAAAGGCAGTGTTTTTGTTTTGTAAAGGGCAAAAAGTTCATTGCCTGTTTTTACAAGAGACTCATTCAACAGACTCGGATACCTCTTTTTGGACTAATCAATGGGGTGATAAGATTTTTTTCAGTCATGGTTCTAACCGTTCTGGAGGTGTGGCAATATGTTTCAACAAATGTCCTGGGGAAGTCATTAGTTATAAAGTTGATGGTAATGGTCATTGGCTAATGGTGGTACTTAAAATTGATGATATTTTTTTCATTTTATTTAATATTTATGGCTTTAACAATGCAGCTCAAAATCAGAAATTAATAGAAGATGTCTCTGAGGTGATTACAGAAACTAAAGTAAAATACCCATCAGATAATATTATAGTAGGAGGGGATTGGAATATGGTTCCAGATGAGTGGAAGGACAGATGGCCTCCCAGACTGAACAAACAGCGGCTTAATGTTTCCATTGAATTTTTGAAATCCGAAAATAATTTGTGTGACATTTGGAGAGATTTATATCCTGACGCTGAATGTTTTTCCTGGTTTAAACCCAATGGGGAGAGCAAATCCAGAATTGATTATTGGTTGGTAAGTAACAATATTATAAAGTTTGTTTCTCAATCTTCAATTTTTAAAGCTCCATTAACCGATCACTGCTTTATTGATCTTGTGCTAGAACCTGTAGGTAAGCAATTTAGAAACAAAGGTTATTGGAAGTTCAATGCCCATCTTTTACAAAATGAAGAATTTTGTAGTAAAATTAAGGAATTGATTAGAAATATAGAGATAAATGATTCTTTTGACTGTAATGTAAGCAAATGGGAATTTTTAAAATTTAAAATTAGAGAATTCTCCATACAATTTTCTAAGAAAATATATAAAGAAAAAAAGACTTTTGAAAATAACCTAATTCGTGAAATAAGTTTGTGCTGTATTAATCCTGTGTTAAATAATGAGGAAAAAAATAGGCTGATGGAGCTGCAAAATAAATTAGATCATCTTTATCTGGAGAGGGCACAAGGGGCCTTTGTAAGGTCACGTGCCAGGTGGATTGAGGATGGAGAAAAGAACTCTTCATATTTTAGTAATTTGGAAAAAAATAGACAACAAAGAAACTCCATTGATAGTTTAATGATCCAAAATGAAGAATGCAAAGATTTAAGAAGAATTGAAAAAGAAGTGTTTCTGTTTTATTCTAATTTATATTCTTCCGATTTTTCTTCAGTTGACTCGGATCTCTTTTTTGCTAAAATTCGAAACAATATTCCACACATTGATAACTCTTTTAAAAAGTTATGTGATTCGGATCTTAGAGTTGAAGAATTGGATTCAGTTGTTATGAAGTTGCCTTTAAATAAATCTCCAGGGACTGATGGGCTCACTAATAATTTTTTTACATTTTTTTGGAAGGATTTAAGGATTTTATTATTTAATGCCCTAGCAGAAGCTATTGAAAAGAAAGAGTTGATAGAAAGTATGAAGCAAGGATTAATTGCACTTATTCCTAAAGCTGGCAAAGATAAAAGAGTTTTAGATAATTTGAGGCCTATTTCTTTACTCAATACGGATTATAAGATTTTTTCTGGGGCTATTGCTGCTAGACTGAAAAAAGGTATTTCTACCATAATTAGTGAGACACAGTCAGGCTTTTTAGAAGGAAGGTCAATTCATAACAATGTTAGATTGGTTTTAGACTTACTTGACTATAGTGAGGTGGTTCAGGGAAGTGGATTTCTTATTTTTTTAGATTTCTTTAAAGCATTTGATGCGGTAGAGCATCCATTTATTTTGAAAACTCTGAAGCACTTTGGTTTTGGAAGAAGATTTATAAATTTAATTGAAATGTTATATAATGATATTAATAGTTCGGTAGCTCTAAGACATAGAACTTGCACACGATTCCCTATTAAAAGGGGAATTCGTCAAGGTTGTAGTAGTTCCCCATTATTGTTTATTATAGTAGCAGAGTTGCTATCGATATTGATTAAAAATAATGGTATTGAAGGGTTATCAGTGTTGGATAGACAAATAATAATAAGCCAATTTGCAGACGACACAACGTTGTTTTTAAAAAATGAACAACAAATTCCTTTAGCTTTACATTTGGTTAATATGTTTTCTAAGGCTTCTGGGCTGTATTTGAATTTAAAGAAATGTGTAATGTTAACTTTACATGAGTTTCCTTTGCAATCATTATTTAATATTCAAATAAAGAAGGAAGTAAAATATTTAGGGATTGTTATCTCTAGAGAGAAAGTAACAATGGAGAATAAAAATGTATGGAATAACATAGAGAAGTGTAAATTGATATTGAATAGATGGCTGCAAAGGGATCTTACAATCTTTGGAAGAGTTCTTTTGTCCAAAATGGATAGTTTGTCTAGACTCATCTTCCCAGCCTTTTCCATGCCCATTTCAACAAAAATGATTAAAGCAATAAATAAGATGAATTTTAAATTTATTTGGAGGAATAAATGTCAGTACATAAGAAAGGATGACATGATTAAAAAGTATGAAGATGGTGGAGTAAATGCGATTGATTTTGACGTTATGAATGGTGTATTGAAATTAAAATGGTTAAAATCCTTCATATGTAATCATCAATCCTTTTGGTATATTGTCCCAAGTGCAATTTTTAAAAAATTGGGTGGAATTAATTTCCTTTTACGTTGTGATTTTGAGTGTACCTCTTTACCAGTAAATCTTTCTGACTTCCATCAGCAAGTCCTGCTTTATTGGAAATTATTGTTTAAGCATAATTTTACGCCTCATAACACTCCAGTTTGGAATAATAGATATATAAAATTTGGTAGAAAATCCGTTTTTTTTGAGGAATGGAAATCCAAAGGGATTTGGGCTGTTGCCCATTTTTTGGATGATAATGGGAATTTGTTATTACATAGAGAGTTTTGTGAGAAATTCCGACTGCAATGTACCATTAATATTTACAATCGAATTATTAGAGCCATTCCAGTTGCTTTAAGAGTAATGGTTAAAGAAGATATTGTGAACTCCAAAGTTTCCCCGGAATTGAGGCAGCTTTCCTTAGAAGGTCATGATTTTTGTAATAAAAAATGCTCTAATAGAGTTACTAGAAAGTTGATCTCACAGGTTTTATATCCAAACTCAATTAGACGAGAATATGTGCTTAAAGATTTTGATAGGAATGAAGTTAAAAAAATTAGAAAAAACTATTTGTCTTACCCCCTCCCTCCAAAAGTTAAAGAGGTGTGCTTCAAGATTATAAATGAGATTTACCCTACCAAAGAATTTTTAAGGTTAAAATTTAATTTTGATACAAATGATTGTGTTTTTTGTGAAAAAAGTATTGAAACTCTAGAGCATGTTTTTTTTGGTGTGATTCAGTTCACTTCTTTTGGAGTGAGATGCAAAATTGGTTATGTTCCAAAGATGTTGAATTTTCACCATTCAATGTGAAGGTAGTTAGGTTTGGTATTTTTCATGAAAACAAGGAGTTAGAATTTTTTCTTAATTCTCTTATTTGTTTTGGGAGGTTTTTTATTCACAAATGCAGATGGTTTAAATCTAAACCCAACTTTATTCATTGGTGTAACGAGCTAAAACTTTTATATAAATCCTTAAAATTTGTTAAGAATAAAAAAGCCCTTAAACTGACCTCTATGTTGGAATTATATAATTTAATTTAAAAGCCCATTTTGTAGTATTGTTTTTTTTTTTTTTTTTTTTTTTTTTTTTTTGTATTTTTCTTTTATTTGTTTTTTTTTTTTTTTTTTATGTGTTTGTGGTTATAAGTTTGGTTATGCTCAACTAAGGCTGAATAATTGTGGTTATTTTTTTGAAAATATGTTCATGTACCTTGTTTGGTTGTAATGTTGTTGAAATAAAGGCAAAAAAAAAAAAAAAAAAAAAAAAAAAAACTTCTGGTGACTCGCACTAAACGGTTCATTTGAATCAGTGAGTGGTCGACTCCAGAACAGCTGCAATCGGATCATTCTAATTCGTAAACGAGTCGTTTGGTGCGATTCGCGATCCGATTTAAAAGTATATTTTGAAAAGACTCGTTCATGATGAATCAGACACCGCTTCTGCGTGTCGGAGCACGTGATATATTATAGGGAGTAACGACATGTTTTATGAAATGTAGTGAAGTAAAAAGTACGATCTTATGCTTTGGAATGTAGTGAAGTAAAAGTAAAAGTTACTCTAAATAAAACTACTCCAGTAAAGTACAGATACTTGAAAAATGTACTTAAGTACAGTAACGAAGTAAAGCTACTCCGTTACTGTCCACCACTGATTATATAGTTTTTTAATCCATTGAATAAAGCAGTCTCCAAACCCACATTTTTTAAGTGTTATGTAAAGAAAGTGCCAACTAACTTTATCAAAAGCTTTTTCTGCGTCTAATGATACGATTATTTATTTATTTATTTTTTGATTACATAGGATCATAATGTTGAATAATCGTCTGGTATTATTTGATGACTGGCGTCCTTTGATGAAACCCGTTTGGTCTGCATGGATGAGGGATGATATGACTGATTCGAGTCGTGTAGCCAAAGCTTCACTAATAATTTTAAGTCTGTATTTAAAAGAGATAATGGGCGATAACTAGAGCATAAAGTTGGATCTTTGTTTGGTTTAAAGGTCCCAATGTACGCGCTTTTTTGAAGCTTTGATTGTGTTTACAGTGTGCAATATAACATGTGTTCATGTTTCGTGTGTAGAAAAACACAGTATTTTTCACACAATTCACCTATCTGTATAACGCTGTTTTCACTGTCATTAAAACGGGCTGATGTCTTCCTTGTTCTATAAAGCCCCTCCTTCAGAAATACGTAACGGGTTCTGATTGGGCCAGCGGTTCCTGTGCTGTGATTCGACAGCAGCTGAGAGCAGGCTGCCCTCCTGGAAACAAGATTGGACTAGTTTTGAGAAGCAAGTGTGCAGGAGATGTTTCCCTTTCATAGGTCACTTCGATGCTGCGGTGACGTCACCACGTATGGGAACACCTCCGGTGTGACGAATGTCTGAAGCCCTATACCATCCCGCCAATCCTATTGGCAAAATGGCGCTTGGCACCGCCCTACGCATGCGTACGCATCGTATACCCGGGTGCCGCGCGCCATTTTGCTCAGATTTCATTCCTTCAGGAATAGCGAATCATCTGTGCCCTATCATCTCGCGTTCTCCAGCGATTTTCTTCGAGCAGTGTTTAACTCCTCTTTCGCGGACGCGATGAGTCAACGAAAGGTAAGAGCCGTATAATGGGTTTATCACAGGGAGGCACTCATGAGAGATTCGTTTGCAGCCTCTCTACATGTTCTCTCTGTGATAGCCTACGGCTATGGTAAAATAAAGAAAAGTATCCGCGCTCTGGAGTCTATTTCTTCAGTCGCCTCGCGTCTAACCCCCACCGTTCGCTTCTGCGGTCGCCGAGGCCCCGCACGAGGTGTTGGTTAGGGGTGATATGTGCGACTTGACTATGAATACAGTGATGCACTGGAGTTTTTCCACTTGCTCGCTCTTCCCTACTCGAGCGCGATAATCAGAGCAGTTTTGCTTTTATACTATGTTGTCTAACCGCAGCTTCGAACTCAGAGTAGGCTCTGGCCGGCATAAGCGGTTCTCTCCCTCCGAGCGGACAGGAGAAACGCGCTTCCCCTTCCTCAGTGTGCTATTATGTGGCTATCCGCGCGGTGGATAAACTACCCTTCTCACGGACCTCCACCAAGAGGTTTCGAGGTCCTGGAAGCAGCCTTTATCAGCGCATATCACAAACGGCGCGGGTTTTTGCCACGATTAAGTGACATGGCGGACTGCTATTATATAGCGATGCCGTTTGACTACCTCTCTAGCCGAACGGATCGCGCCAAACTCCGCCGCGACCTAGTCTCGTCGAAGACGTATCGAGTCGTGTCTATTTCGGCAAATTTTATTCTCTTATTACGGTTCTTTACGAGAAGCCTCTCGTTCTTAACCCCCACACTCTAACATTGACTGTCTCGCAGCACAAGCACTTCGAGCGTCACTGAACTGAGCTGTTATTTGAGCGCCCCCTCAGACACTGCACAATTCAGTCTTCAGAGTCTGAGGAATGGCATAGAGGCTGGCAAATATGGCCAGTTTATGACGGCTCACACAGCTGCCGCGTTCTCTCTAGCGGCGTGGCCCAATGTTTATCTTGTTGGATTAAATCCTGCCGTGAACACGCTTCAGGATTATACACAACGAAACGCAGCGAGTTTGATGCATGCGCTTTCCTTCTATGTTTGCCAGGGTCTGTGCCCTCCACTAAAGAGTGCTGTTGGACTGCTAATGCACATCCAACCCTCTCACTGCAGTCCCCATGCTCTAACATTGACTGTCTCGCAGCAAAGCCACCTCGAGCATCATTGGATTGAGCTATCATTTGAGCGCCCCCCCCCCCCCCCCCCCCCCCTCAGACACTCTGCACAATCCAGCCTTCAGAGTTTGAGGGACGGCACAAAAGGCTGGCAAGGATGGCCAGTTTATGACTGCTCATACAGCTGCCACGTTCTCGCAATAGCGACGTGGCCCGATTTTTATCTTGGTGAATTAAATCCTGCCGTGGATACGCTTCAGGATTATACACAACGAAACGCAGCGAGTTTACGCATGCGCTTTCCTTCATGTTTGCCAGGGACTGTGCCCTCCACTATAGAGTGCTGTTGGACCGCTAATGCACATCCAACACTCTCACTGCCGTCCCTACGCTCTAACATTGACTGTCTCGCAGCAAACAGCGCTTCGAGCAGCATTGGATCGGGCTGTAACGCCAGGCGTAAATAAATAAATAAATAATAATCCCTCAGACACTCCGCGCAATCCAGCTTTCAGATTTCGAGGGGCGATTCAAGGGTCTTACACAGACGACCCGTTTATGACGGCTCGCACAGCCGCCGTTTTAGTTAGCGGCAGAGCCTGATGTTCAATTCGTTGGTCTAATTCCTGCCGTGGACACGTTTCAGGATTATACACAACGAAACGCAGCGAGTTTGACGCATGCGCTTTCCTTCTATGTTTGCCAGGGTCTGTGCCCTCCACTAAAGAGTGCTGTTGGACTGCTAATGCACATCCAACCCTCTCACTGCAGTCCCCATGCTCTAACATTGACTGTCTCGCAGCAAAGCCACCTCGAGCATCATTGGATTGAGCTATCATTTGAGCGCCCCCCCCCCCCAGACACTCTGCACAATCCAGCCTTCAGAGTTTGAGGGACGGCACAAAAGGCTGGCAAAGATGGCCAGTTTATGACTGCTCATACAGCTGCCACGTTCTCGCAATAGCGACGTGGCCCGATTTTTATCTTGGTGAATTAAATCCTGCCGTGGATACGCTTCAGGATTATACACAACGAAAAGCAGCGAGTTTACGCACGCGCTTTCCTTCATGTTTGCCAGGGACTGTGCCCTCCACTATAGAGTGCTGTTGGACCGCTAATGCACATCCAACACTCTCACTGCCGTCCCTACGCTCTAACATTGACTGTCTCGCAGCAAACAGCGCTTCGAGCAGCATTGGATTGGGCTGTAACGCCAGGCGTAAATAAATAAATAAATAATAATCCCTCAGACACTCCGCGCAATCCAGCTTTCAGATTTCGAGGGGCGATTCAAGGGTCTTACACAGACGACCCGTTTATGACGGCTCGCACAGCCGCCGTTTTAGTTAGCGGCAGAGCCTGATGTTTAATTTGTTGGTCTAATTCCTGCCGTGGACACGTTTCAGGATTATACACAACGGGACGCAATAGCTCTTATGCATACACTTCCCCTGTGCACGAATGCCGCAGGCTTTTCCGTGCACGGACATTTATGTGTATGACAGCATTGCAGAAAGGGGAAATTTGAGACCGCTAGTATTGTTTTGGGTCGCGTGGAACGCTTGCCTGGCATTTCTCAATGGGTGTAACGCACAATTGTCACGGATACACCAATTCGTTTTTAAGAGGCCCGCCTCTTTTCCGCTGAATTCTTTCCACGGTGGTAAACCGATGGTAATAGCAGTGTTGTGACAGGAGATGTCAACTCTGCTGAGCAAAGGGGCTATAGAAGACGTACACCCCTCTCAGATGGAGGCAGGGTCTTACAGCTGTTGTTTTGTAAAAAAAAAAAAAAAAAAAAAGACGGCGGATTGTGACCCCATTCTTCTCAAAATGCATGGATGTAGCTCTGGCCCCGTTGCGGCTCCAGGGCGTCCGTCTCTGAACCACTTAGACGATTGGCAGCGGCATTCCCCGTAATTTGTCTGGGGTTACTTCACATGCGCCCTTTTCAGTGGAAAAATGGGCGGAAAGACGAAATATTTCACCCCGTTGTCTTCCGCATCGGACGATTTCGGTGACACGGAGTTGTGTGATGTCGTTAAAACTATGGATGCCAACCGAGTTTCTCCTACCGGGGTTCGGCTGGGGATTTGAGCTTTCCCAGAGACCGTCACGACGGATGCGTCTTTGACCAGTTGGGGAGCTGTTTGTCAAGGGCGACCAGCCCATGGAGTGTGGACAGCTGCACAACGCAGTTGGTATATAAACCGGTTGGAATTACTGGCAGTTTTCTGGCTCTCCAGTAATTCGCGAATCTGCTGATCGGCCGTCTTGTGCTGCTCAGATCAGACAACACGGTGTTTGTCTCATACCTGAATCATTAGGAAGGATTACGCTCTCGCCCCCCTGTGCAGGCTGGCGAGACATTTTCTTCTTTGGTCTCAGAACAAATTTCTGTCGTTCCGAGTTGTTCATGTCCCCGGACGTTTGAACTTCGGAGCGGATATGCTATCCAGACAGTCTCTGGAACAAGGGGAATGGAGATTACACCCCAAACGATGAATCCCTTATGGCCTACGCATTGCCCACTATGCTTCTCCCCATCGCTCCTGGGCTTTGCTGCGTTAGCTCACAGTTGGCCCAGGACCAGTCTGTATGCTTTTCCCAGATTCATTTGATCCCAGCGGTATTATCCTAATAAGGCTGGACAGAGTGGAACAGCTGCTGCTGGTGGCTCCGTGATGGCACACGCAGCTGTGGTTTTCGGACCTGATCAGTCTGTTAGCAGGCTCTCCATTGAGTTTTCCCTCAGACAGGATTTGGCACTCGAGGCCGGATCTGTGGAAGTTGTGGGCGTGACTTCTGAGCAGAGTGAGTTAGTATGTCCCGGTCTTTCTGTTGAAACTACCGAGACTATACTTAATTCTAGAACAGCTTCTACGAGACGCTTATATGCTTTCAAGTGAAGACTGTTTACGACCTGGTGTACAATCGTAATGTGGATCCAGTTTACTGCCCAGTGGCTTCAATGCTGGAGTTCCTTCAGGATCGTTTTTCGAATAGAGTGACGCCAGTCACTCTAAGGTTTACGTGGCAGCTATTCAGCTTACCACAAATATATAGACGGTACCTCAGTGGGCCGTTATCCACTGGTTCTCATTTCATACAGGGTGCGTGATGGCTGAGGCTTTTCCGCCCCGTGCGAGTCCTTCATGGGATTTATCCATTGTGTTGCAGGGTTATCAGGGCATCTGTTGAGCCCTTGGAAACCGTTCCGGATAAAATCCTGAATCTGAAGACACTTCTTATGGCTTTATCCTCCTTCAAGAGAGTTGGGGTTTACAGGCTCTCTCTGTCTCACCCACGTGCATGGAATTTGCACCGGGATCTATGTAGGTGTTGTTGCGACCTAGGCCTAATTATGTTCCTAGGTCGCATCTAATCCCTTTCGCTTTCAGCATATGGTCCTGGAAGCTTTATCCCCTGCTGAGGCGGGGTCAGAAGATCTAAGTCTTTGCCCTGTGAGCTTTGAAGACTTGTGTATCTTACAGCTCCATGGCGTGAGTCTGACCAGCTGTTGTCTGTTTGGACATAAGAGTAGGCCATGCGGTTACAAACAGCGCATGTCCCATTGGCTGGTGGAGGCAATATCTTTAGCCTATGAGGCGTGCAGACTCGCTTCGCCCTTAGGAGTTAAAGCTCATTCCACTAGAGCTGTGGCTTCTTTTCAAGCTTTACTCAGTGGATCTTCTATGGATGATATCTGTGCTGCGGCAGGATGGTCCTCACCGAGCACTTTTATCTAGTCCTACAGTCTGGATGTGAGGATGGCCCCTGGCTCCCGGGTTCTCTCCGCTTGAGCAGATGCTTCCTCGGATCCCAGCTATCAGGTACGTCAGGCGTTTTGGTATATCGTTCCCATACGTGGTGACGTAACCGCAGCATCGAAGTGACCTATGAAAGGGAACATCTCTGTTACGTATGTAACCTTGGTTCCCTGAATAGGGAACGAGATGCTGCGGTCCTGGCCGTGCCGTACCTGATAGCATTCTTCTTCTTCAGTCATGAAATCTGAGCGAAATGGCGCGCGGCACCCGGGTATACGATGCGTGCGCATGCGTAGGGCGGTGCCAAGCGCTATTTGGCCAATAGGATTGGCGGGATGGTATAGGGCTTCAGACATTCGTCACACCGAAGGTGTTCCCATACGTGGTGACGTCACCGCAGCATCTCGTTCCCTATTCAGGGAACCAAGGTTACATACGTAACCGAGATGATTTATAGTCACAGGAGCGTTTTTACTAACGAGATGCACATGAAAATCGCATTCGTTTTTTTGCACAGCCCTAACATCTAGTTAACAAAGCTAAACAGTGTTGCCCTTTGTGTAATAAGTTACAGAAACTGTTAAACGCACCAACTTGAATAATAAAATACACTTACCTGTGGTCCATAAACAACCCCTTCTCCAGACAAAGAGGGAACTGCTCCATCTTTCAAGAATAATCTTTGTGCAAATCCGGCATTAAACTGATTGAGATTGAGAAAGTTGTCCTCAGCAAGCTGTCCTCAGCAAAATTTGTTGCACATAGTTTTACATGTGGATTATAATTTTCCGGAACCGAGTTAAACATAAATTGTAACCATTAATCTCCAAGTACAGCGTCCCTGGGAAGCCCAAACAAAGATGATTGGACTCAGAGATGAAAATAAAAGCGTTTCAACGACATGTCGAACACAAACGCAGCTCTTACACTCCTCCGTCGGAGCGCAACAAGACCACGCCCCTGTTTGTGAATTCATGTGGGCAGAGGTTAGTCAAAAAACTTATTTAGTGACGTCATTACTGCAGGAACTAGAGGGCTGTAGTCCAAACGGGTCGTTTTTTTGTAGGCGAATTCTGTTAAATAAAATATCTCGCTTGGCATTGAACTTTGAGCTTTAGAATTTTACAGATATTATATATACTCTAACAACAACATTACACACTAACTAAAGTTTAAAACATGGAATCACGAAGAAGGGGACCTTTAAGTAAGACTGAAATTAGTGCTGTGTTCATATGAGACGGAATAAAAGAAGTGTTTTTAATATCTGCCGTCATTCGCAAAAATAATGGTGATATAGTTGACCAGAAATGTTTGTAGTATTCTGGGTATCGATCTAAACCTGGGGCTTTATTGTTTGATAGAGATTCAAGAGCTTGTTTATATTCAGTTGCTGATATGGATTCTTCTAATGATTCTCTTTGTCCTGTGGTTAGAGTGGGTAAAAATATATTGTTAAGAAATGATTTAATGTCATTAATTTTTGGCTCCTTTGTATTACTGTATTGATGTTAATAAAATGTACGAAAAGTATCATTGATGTCTTGTAAGGTGTGAAGAGTCTTTCCTTTTCCTTTTCCTTTCCAAGGTATTTACCTGATTTGTCTTTCGGATCATAGATTGCATTATTTCACCACTAGGTGGCGACAAGTGTCTTAAAAATGTATTTGTCAAGGAATTAACTTTTCATTCAAGAGAATTGTTCAAAAACACTGATTCATCCTGTAATGAAACAAGGGAAGTGGGTTTATGAGTGAGTCGTTGAATCAGTGATTTAAACAACTTTTTCCTCCCTCTATAAATATTTTAAATATATTATATACTGTATACACTAGCAGTCAAAAGTTTTTGAACCATAAGATGTGTAACATTTTTTAAAGTCTAATCTGCTCACCAAATCTCCATTTATTTTTTAATCCAAAGTACAGCAAAAACAGGACAATTTTGAAATATTTTTACAATTTAAAATAACTGTTTCTACTTAAATGTATTTTAAACTGTCATTTATTCCTGTGATGCACAGCTGTATTTTCAGCATCATTACTCCAGTCTTCAGTGACACATTATCTTTAGAAATTATTTTAATATCCTGATTTGCTGTTTAAAAAAGCATTTATTATAATTATTATTATGTTGAAAACAGTGGTGTAGCAAGTCAGTCCCGGGCCCATATGCAAAAAAAAATTACGGTACCCTTAACACAAAAAAGTATTGCATTTTGACAGATTTTATAGTGTAAACATATTCAAAGTGCGAATAAGAACAACTTCGAATGGGATGCCAGGTGTGCAAAAAAATATAATAATAATAAAAAAAAAACTTTTTAAACACTTTTAAACTACTGATCTTGGCACGGCGGCCAAAAACGAAAAAACACAAAACTACTCACTCATTTTAGTTGCATTCTCGGTGCCTTTCTTTCGGCAAATTCATCCACAATGAACGTGGTGTTTAATTCATGGCTTCGTGCATTCTCGATGGAAAGAATTGCCAGTCCCGATAGTCTGTTTTGTGACATGGTGCTCCGCAAATAATTTTTTATTAGTTTCAGTCTTGAAAATGAGCGCTCCGCTGAAGCAACAGTAACAGGGTTGGTAAGAAAGAATTGTTTTGATCAATCAAAAAATTGGCCAGATCTTGAACAGTTTTCATCCCAGAGATTTGTCTTTTAAAGGCGGCACGGAATGCAATCAATTGTTGTGGAAGGGCTGGAGACAAGTCTTGGTTGTATCTCTCCACTAACCTACGTGCCTCTTCTCCTCAGTTGCAAGTATACGTGGCTGGATCACGCAACTGATCGCAAAGCTGAAAATCGCAGACTCAGCTGAGAAATTATAATGTCTAGGCAAGCGTTAAAAACATTTACCTTAAAGTAACTTTCAGCATCAGCCAAACGTTCATCCTGACAGAATTCATCGAAATGGCGCTTTGCTCTTCTAAATATTTCCTTTCAAAAGATTTGTTTCACTCCCCTCTTTTCAGCCTTGAATTGTGCGGTTGCTTTTGCCTCTTCTAAATTTTCCCTGAACCTTGTCAACTCCACGATGGCAGTGTCGAGTAATTCTGTAGCTTTAAGAAGATCAGCATCCTTTGCCTGTAACATTTTTGAAATGACATTGATCTGTTCCAGGACTTCACTTTGAAGAACTATAATAAAAACAAAGTCAAATCTTTCCATCTGCTTTATCAAAGCCATAGACTCGTTGCGCTCATCTGTATTTTTACTGGTAAGCGAAATTTTGGCCAGTGCCTTCAACACGTCAACATATCTGTATCTGAGTGCAGACACGGCATCATTGCACGATGCCCATCTAGTAGCGCACAGTTTTTTCAGTGTGACATCCGCACCCGGAGTGGGTTTTTCAGTAATTTCAACCAATACATTCCACCTCTTTCTACTGTGCGCAAAAAACACGTATAATTTTTCTATGGTGTTGTAAAACTTTGTCAGCTCGGTTATTGACTTAACATAGTCATTGAGGACCAGATTTAAATTATGGGCCGCACAGTGTACATAAGTGACATTTGGTTGTCTCTCCTGTATCCTTGCCTGAACTCCCGTGTATATGCCACTCATGTTCGCAGACCCATCAAATCCTTGGCCGCGGCATTTTGAAATATCAAGACCCTTTTCCTCAACCAAACGTAAAATTTCATTGGCTATTGTGCAAGCGGACGAGTCAGCCATTTGCTGGAATCCCAGAAAAGACTAGTTGATTTTCACAGCCATTGCAGCACCCTGGCTATCTCTCTCTACGATTACATACCGAAAGATTTGACTCATCTGATCCACTTTAGATACACCTTGAGTCGTATCCATGATAACAGAGAAAAACGGCGCAGCTTTAATTTCACTGATAATATTATTCTGGACAGACTCAGAGAGAACACCAATCAGTTCATTTTGGATTTCTGGGCTGAGATATTTAACAGAACCAGCAGGACAACTGAGCAGCTCCTTCAAATATGGATCATACTTGGCCAGTAGGTCGATGATGGAGAGAAAATTACCTTTATTTAAACTTTTAGTGTCTTCGAAGTGTCCAAGAAATGCAAGGTTGTTTGATGCCAGAGTTAAAGTGACATTAATGATGTGGTCTATAACCTGCCTCCAAAAATTAACTTGTTGACGGATTTGCTGTTCTGACGCCTCGTCGATAGCTCCATGCAGACTCCACTGATCATAAACACTGCAAGCTGCTACATGGCACTCTGAGCCTTCATGCTTGAAAATTTTATTTTACAGGGTCTGCCATGTTCTTATTCCTTGTGTCCATGCCATGTTGTAGCTTTTGTAACTGCGGTCAGCAAATAACCAGCATGGTTCACAATATGCAGCATCAAGCTTAGGCGAGTAACACAGCCAGGATCTTGGTAGCTGAATACCAGCCTTTGTTGTGGTGGAGTAAAAACTCGTCGAAAAGCACCTGTCTCCTTGCAATGGATCTCGAGGAAATGGACCGGGGGGGTTAGCATGAACCTTGCGACACAATAAAATGCTTTGCCCATCTGTTAATGTGTCTGGATAGTTTACTTTATCTGTTGGATAACCCGGTGACATATTTCCCACTGAATATCCAGCTTTTGGCTCGTCTGCGACTGCTTCTTCGCTCCCTGATTCTCTGCACCTCATCAAGCTGTCAGCTGCATTGTTGTTCTCATCCAAAGACGTGCAACTGCTATTAGCTGACAAGACTTCCCTCTCACCTTCGACGTCATTGTTGTCCTTTGCACAAACGTTAGGTCGGCAAAAAAACTGTCTATTTTGGGGAGTTTCTCCATCTTCTCTTTTCTCTTTAAGGTCCCACTTTTATGTTTATATTTGTTCATCCTTAATGTTCACGTAGATAACTGCTATAGTAACCTCTCACACTGTGTTTCCTTTCTTTTTTTTGGCGCGACGATGCGTCAAGTAAATAAATGATGGCGTAGTAGTCTACGGCAGCCGTGGCGGAGCCAGTGCCCAGATGCTACGCCACTGGTTGAAAACAGACGAGTAGATTTTTTTTTCAGGTTTCTTTGATAGAATGTTCAGAAGAACAAAATTTATGTGAAATAGAAATATTTTATTATAAATATCTTTGTCACACTTGAAAAATTTAAAGAATCCTTGCAAATAAAAGCATTAATTTATATACTTGTGATAATGATAATAGTAATAATAATAATAATAAAAAAAAGTGAACACTGGAGACTGGATTAATGATACTGAAATTACGGCTGCACATCACAGAAATAAATTTAAAATATATTCCAATAGAAAGCTGTTTTTTTTTTAATTGTAAAATTCTATCACATTACTACTTTTTACTATATTTTGGATAAAATAAATGTAGGCTCTGTGAGCAGAAGAGAATTATATATAAAAAAATAAAAATAATAATTCTTACCGTTCAAAGACTTTTGGACTGGTAGTGTATATTAAAATGTTTAAGTATTCATTCAGATTAATTATACACTTTTAATTAGACTGCAGCAATAACATTTTGTCACAAATTATTTTATTTAGTTCAGAATCGTAGGAGAATCGTGATCTCTATATGAGACCAAAAAAATTTTGATTTTCAATTTATCCAGAATCGTGCAGCTCTAGTCCTGCGTGAATTGCACAGTTAGTGTGGTGCAGGGGTCCATATGATGTATGAGTGACCTTTGGTGGTGATTGGACGGAAGTCCCTGGACAGACTCAAGCATTGACTGAAACTACATTGAAAGACATTTCAGTGACTGAAATTAGACTGGCAGACAATTCACACTCAGACCCATTGATAGAAACAGGACATATAGATGATTCAAAATCAGAAAAATTTAGGAGAAATGGAAAGGGATACCAGCTGCACGTGCCGATACCAGTGGAGGGTCCTCCGCGCTGGATGACAGTCTGGGATACTGAAGAATAGTCCTGGGTGCATCAGACAGGAAGTGACAGGACTCTAGACGAACAGCCGTGCTGTGACGAGACTCTTGATGATTACTCACATTTCACTGCTGGTTATATATGCTATATATAATTTTGTATGTGACGAATAAAAATCTTGAAATCTTGAATCTTGAATCAACTGTGACTTGACTTAATTCAGAATTGGCAGCTGTGACATAACAGGGTGCCATAAAGGGAAGTCGTTAACTAATGATTAGAGAGTTTGACTCCTAACCCTAGGGTTGTGGGTTCGAGTCTTGGGCCAGCAATACCATGACTGAGGTACCCTTGAGAAAGACACGGAACACCCAACTGCTCCCCGACACCGCAGCATAAATGATGAACACTGCTCCAGGTGTGTGTTCACTGTGTGTGTGTGTGTGTGTGTGTGTGTTCACGGTGTGTCTGTGCACTTTAGATGGGTTAAACTCATTCCCTTCTACTCCAACATGAGCTGGCACCCAAAGAAAATAAACCAATAACCATAACTGCCTTATCCTATAAATACTCTTTAGAATTTCATATAATATGTCCTATCGTGCATCTGATTTTCAACTCTTCTAGCAAATTTAATATTGAATTTAGGTATATATATTGCAGCTGCTGTTCTTCCAGTCGCTCGGTCTTTAGATCCATGTGTGTATATCTGCAATACTGAATAATATGTTTGATTTATATATTGTTGCACAACTGAATTTATTGGGATGTACATGTCGATGCTTTTTATCTCTTTATGAATGTTTAAATCAACAAATGGCATTGGAAACAACCAGGGAGGTATCGCCGGAGTCGCCACTGATGGTGCAATATCAATCTCATCTAGACCCATTCTCGGTGCTTCCTTCCCAACAATCCAACCAAAACTTACAACTTCTTTACATTCATGCTACCAACATTCTCTTAAAATATTCTTGACTGGGTGACTGTCACGGTTGGTAAACCGTGATCTCGGGTTGTTTTCACTTTGTGGTGAATTCTGTGTGTTCTGTATCTGCACTGATTAGTTGTGGGCGTCTCTGTTAATTGTATCAGCAACAGCTGCCACTCATTACTCATCTCCTATATAATGGCTTGTCTCACGTCTTGTGTTTGTGAGATCGTTGTTTCATGTCGTTGTGTTACCCCCGTCTGGCTTTAGTGTTAGTTTGCGTTTGGATGTCTATGTTTTTCCCTAGAACCTCATCCACTCTCCGCACGATCACTCAGCCACGGACACTTACCTTCGGCTCTATTCCCCGCAGTTCCTGTGCCACTCTCTCCTGCTGCCTCACGCCACCAAGACCCGGACTTCCCACCTACACTCCACTTCAGGCTGGATTCCTCACCAACCACCGTCTCCCTGGAGTGTTATCGTCCCATCGTCTCTGTGTGTCATTGTTCTACTTGTCTCCATCTCATTAAATCCTGTTAACTCGCATTTGTTTCCGGACTGTCTTTCACCAGCCGTCACAGAACGATCTCACCCAACATGGAAGCAGCGAGCACCAACACCTTCACCGATTTCCTGCACCATAGCGTCAAGAGAATGGATCAGCAGCAGGAGAGCATCTCGAACACCGGACGCGCTGTCCAAGCGCTAGTGGCACAGGTGTCCAAGCTCACCCAGCAGATCCATCAGCTCACGTCTCCCACTGCGCCCATCGCCCCGCCTGCGCCGACCGTTCCCCCGGGGATTCCCCAGGACCACTTCCGGCCTGAGCCGCAACTTCCGGCGCTGGAGAGTTACGCTGGTGAGCCAACTTATTGCAGTACATTCCTTAACAAGTGCTCTATGCATTTTGCCCTGCAGCCCCGCACTTTCGCCGCAGAAGAATCCAAGGTAGCGTTCATGCTCACACTCTTATCGGGCAAGGCTGCCTTATGGGGAACGGCGGTGTGGGAAAATCAACATCCGTGCTGTGCCTCGTTCCACCTCCTTTCTGACGAGATGAAGAGAGTTTTCGACCGGGCCGCGACCGGCAGGGAGGCCGCCCATCGCCTCTTGGAACTCCGTCAAGGACATTCATTGGTCACAGAATATTCCATCGAGTTCCGTACCCTGGCGGCCGCGTGCCAGTGGAACGAGGCGGCGCATTGGGATAGATTCCTGCATGGGTTATCCGACCGTGTGCAGCAGGAGATCTACCTCCTCGAGCTGCCCCCTACCCTCAACGAACTCATCGACCTGGCGTTGCGGGTGGAGGCCAGGTTTAATCGCCTGGGCCACCAACACAGTCCTTCCAGACCTCCATTCTCTCCTGGTAGGGGGCGCTTGAGTCGAGAGAACACGGTCGGCTCTGTCGACGATCACGAGCCCATGCAGGTGGGTCGAGCTCGGCTGTCCCGGAGGGAGAGGGAACGGCGGAGGTCCCAAGGACTATGTTTATACTGTGGAGACTCTGATCATAACATCTACTCATGCCCGGTTATAGGACCCAGCCCGGTAGTAAACCTGAGGCTACTATCGGGTGGGATCTCCGCTGAGAAGTCCTCAACTACATCATCGACCCTCCTTCCGGTGAAACTGCGGTGGAGAAATCAACATCATGAGAGTCACGCCCTTCTGGACTCCGGAGCCGAAGGTAACTTCATGGATTCTTCACTTGCACATCACCTGAACATTCCTGTCCTTCCTGTGTCTCTCCTCATCCATGTCACCGCACTCAACGGCCAGGAACTGCCTCCCGTCACCCATCATACTGAACCCATCACACTCATCACATCCGGCAATCATCAAGAAACCATATCCTTTTTTCTCATGGACTCCCCTGTTGCTCCCATTGTTTTAGGTCACCCCTGGTTGTCCAAACATAATCCACGAGTGGAATGGGGTTCGAACACTATCACATTGTGGAGTGAAAGTTGTCATGAGTCTTGTTTGGTTTCTGCCTGTCCTGTTGTTCCTGTGTCTGTCTTTCAGAAGGAGACCATGGCGTTGCCAAACGTGCCCGTAGAGTATCTGGACCTGAAGGAAGTGTTCAGTAAGTCCCGGGCTGCTTCTCTTCCTCCGCATCGTCCCTATGACTGTGCCATAGACTTAGTGTCAGGTAAATCTCCGCCTAAAGGCAAGTTATACTCTCTTTCTATTCCTGAGAGGGAGGCCATGGAGAAATACATTTCTGATTCCCTAGACTCTGGGTTCATCCGTCCTTCCTCATCTCCAGCGGTGGCGGGGTTCTTTTTTGTGGGTAAGAAGGATGGTTCTCTGCGACCTTGTATTGATTACCGGGAGCTGAACAACATTACTATTAAGAATACTTATCCATTACCACTCATGTCTTCAGCTTTCGAGAGGTTGCAGGGAGCATCGGTATTCAAAAAATTGGATTTACGTAACGCTTATCATTTGGTCCACATCAGGAAGGGGGATGAATGGAAAACTGCCTTTAATACCCCTAGAGGGCACTTTGAATATTTGGTTATGCCATTTGGGCTCTCCAACTCGCCCGGGGTTTTCCAAGCACTCGTGAATGACGTGTTGAGAGATATGGTAGATCAGTTTATATATGTTTACCTGGATGACATACTGATTTTTTTCTTCATCTCTCCAGGAACATGTTCAACATGTCAGACGAGTGCTCCAGAGGTTACTAGAGAATGGGCTTTTTGTCAAGGCGGAGAAGTGCGTATTCCATGCACAGTCGTTCCCCTTCCTAGGGTTTATCGTGTGGTCTGAGGGAATACGAATGGACCCTGACAAGGTAAAGGCTGTGATAGATTGGCCATCTCCAGATTCCTGTAAGGCCCTACAGCGGTTTCTGGGGTTCGCCAATTTCTATCGGCGTTTTATTCGTAATTACAGCCAACTAGCCTCACCTCTGACAGCCTTGACCTCCCCCAGTACACCGTTCAGGTGGTCTGATGCAGCTGAAACTGCATTTTCTAACCTAAAGAGCCGCTTTGTTTCGGCTCCCATCCTTGTCGCCCCTGATCCCACACGGCAGTTCGTGGTGGAGGTTGACGCATCAGAGGTGGGGGTAGGAGCAATGTTGTCCCAACGTGCTGCTTCAGACGATAAGGTCCACCCTTGCGCGTTTTTCTCTCATCGATTATCTCCTGTCGAACGTAATTATGACATTGGCAATAGAGAGTTGTTGGCGGTCAAATTAGCGTTGGAGGAGTGGCGCCACTGGTTAGAGGGTTCAGGGGTTCCCTTTATTGTTTGGACCGATCATAAGAATTTAGAATACATTAGAACTGCTAAAAGACTCAATTCCAGGCAGGCTCGGTGGGCACTTTTTTTCGGTCGTTTTGATTTTACCCTATCGTACCGCCCGGGTTCCAAGAATGTTAAACCCGATTCTTTGTCACGTCTTTTTGATCCCTCCGCCCGTCCCGTTACTCCTGAGTGTATTTTGCCTGAGAGATTAGTTGTCTCAGCACTCGTACGGGAGGTCGAGTCGAAGGTCAAGATGGCCTTAGAAGGGGTAACGCGTCCGTCCGGTTGCCCACCGAACCGCTTATATGTGCCGGAGGAGTTAAGGTCCGAAGTTGTCCGGTGGGGCCATTGTTCCAACATGGCTTGTCATCCAGGGATAAGTAGAACTAATGGGTTGGTTAGACAACGATTCTGGTGGCCACGTATGGCTCGCGACATCCGCGATTTTGTTTTGGCTTGCTCCGTTTGTGCCAGTGGTAAGTCATCTAACCGACCTCCTGATGGGCTCCTTCAACCGCTGTCTGTCCCTTCGAGACCCTGGTCACATATCGCTCTAGATTTTGTTACCGCCCTCCCGCCCTCTAATGGCATGACAGTCGTTTTGACTGTAGTGGACCGGTTCTCGAAGGCGGCACATTTCATTCCCTTGCCCAGATTACCGACAGCCAAGGAGACAGCGGTTACTGTTTTAGATCACGTCTTTCGGCTCCATGGCCTCCCGGTAGACGTGGTCTCAGACAGGGGATCCCAGTTTATATCCAAATTTTGGAAGGAATTTTGCAAGTTATTAGGAGCGTCAGTTAGCTTGTCGTCGGGTTATCATCCCCAAAGCAACGGACAGTCTGAGCGAGCCAACCAAGATTTAGAGAGGACGTTGAGATGTTTGGTCTCCAAGAATCCTTCTTCCTGGAGTCAACAACTCTCTATGGTGGAGTACGCCCACAATTCGTTGCCAGTGTCAACAACGGGCCTCTCTCCGTTCCAGTGTAGTGTAGGGTACCAGCCACCAGCTTTTCCCAGTCTGGAGTCTGAAGTCGCGGTCCCCTCCGTGAGACTCTGCTCCGGGTGAGGGAGTGCACTAAGGCCAAGGCCGATCACCACCGGTCAAAGCCTCCCGTCTACGTCGTGGGTCAAAAAGTGTGGCTTTCTACCAGTAACATTCCATTGCGATCCGTTTCGAACAAATTAGCTCCCAAATTTATCGGCCCGTTCACTATCACCAAGATCATTAGTCCGGTGACAGTCCGCCTCAAACTACCTCCTGCGTACAAGAGGATACACCCCGCCTTTCATGTGTCCACAATTAAACCCGTGTTTTATGCACGTATTAATCCGCCTACTCCGGTTCCCCCGCCGCCGCGTCTCGTAGAAGGGGAACCAGCATATTCGGTTAATCGTATTCTGGACTCGAGACGGAGGGGACGAGGATTCCAGTATCTGGTGGACTGGGAAGGTTACGGTCCGGAGGAGAGGAGTTGGGTACCTGCTAGGGACATATTGGATCACTCCCTTATTGATGAATTCAATCAGCAGGTAGGCCCTTCTGGGAACTCCAGGAGGAGTTCTTAGAGGGGGGGTACTGTCACGGTTGGTAAACCGTGATCTCGGGTTGTTTTCACTTTGTGGTGAATTCTGTGTGTTCTGCGTCTGCACTGATTAGTTGTGGGCGTCTCCGTTAATTTTATCAGCAACAGCTGCCACTCATTACTCATCTCCTATATAATGGCTTGTCTCACGTCTTGTGTTTGTGAGATCGTTGTTTCATGTCGTTGTGTTACCCCCGTCTGGCTTTAGTGTTAGTTTGCGTTTGGATGTCTGTGTTTTTCCCTAGAACCTCATCCACTCTCCGCACGATCACTCAGCCACGGACACTTACCTTCGGCTCTATTCCCCGCAGTTCCTGTGCCACTCTCTCCTGCTGCCTCACGCCACCAAGACCCGGACTTCCCACCTACACTCCACTTCAGGCTGGATTCCTCACCAACCACCGTCTCCCTGGAGTGTTATCGTCCCATCGTCTTTGTGTGTTATTGTTCTACTTGTCTCCATCTCATTAAATCCTGTTAACTCGCATTTGTTTCCGGACTGTCTTTCACCAGCCGTCACAGTGACTTTCTGAGTGAACCTTAATGCTGGTCCAGTATGTCATCATCAGCTGAAGTCTGCGTAACTCTAGGACCATTTCTCCCATTTCAACCTGTAATGATACCACAGGGGATGATCTGAATGCTCCACAACAAATTTGCATCGCCTGCGTTTGGATCTTCTCAATGTTTTTAATTAATATCTTACAATTAATGAGCAACTCCTAACTTAGGTGACCTAAGTTAGGAGGTGAGTGGCGAGAAGTGTCTTGTGAATGAAGGTGAACCAGTGAATTTTACGGCGATTGTGAAGGGAGAGCCAGTTAACAGATGAATATAAAGCACAGTGGTGTGTATTGAAGGGTGCATTTGTGGCAAACCTGATAGCAGAGTGATAAAAAGCATCAAGTTTTGAAAGAGTGGACTTGCAAGCAACCCTGTATATAGTGTCTCCATAGTCTAACATGGGTAGAATGGTAATTTGAATGAGAGTAAGTCTGGCAGAGGTGGTGAATGAAGAGCTGTTTCTGTAAAGGAAACCAAGCTTGGCTTTGACCTTTGATTGCAGCTTTGATATGTGAATGGTGAAAGAAAGTGAAGTTTCCAACCAGATGCCCAAGTAGTTATATGCAATGACTTGTTCTAGAATAGTCCCCTTGCAGGTAGTGGGCAGGAGGAGGCATAGTAGAGTTTGAGATGTGTAAAAGCTGTAGTTGGTAAAAGCTATTTTACAGGGTAGCTTGAACAGCCTCAGGGGAGGAATCTGTGGCATAAAGTATTGTATCATCAGCATATAAGTAAATGAGTGAATTACCAACTGCCTGGGGAATGTTATTAATCTAAATTAAGAAAAGTGTAGGGCCAAGGATGGAGCCTTGGGGGACACCCCTGGTAACAGGGAGAGAATGGGAGAAGCGGTTTTCAAATCTTACACGTTGAACCCGGTGAGAAAGATAATTTGAGAACCAAACCAGAGAGTGATCAGTGACACCAATGTCTGTGGATGAGTGTATTGTGGTCCACGGAGTCAAAAGCTTTTGCAAGGTCAATGAAAATAGCAGCACAGTGTTGTTTGTTATCTAACGCCGTTGTAATATCAAGATTGAGTCCAGCTCGCCAAGTCCGCACCTTTCCCACGCCAGACCACTCCAGCTACCAGACCGGGTCCCGTCTCAGACCACAGCAGCCCCCAAGGAGAAAGTCTTCAGCTCCCGCCAGCCACCAAAATGGCAGAGCGAAAGCCACACTCCGTCCCCCAAAAGGCCGACAACCAGCGATTCAGATGAAAATGCTCCACGATAGATCCGTGCTACTCACAATCCGTGCCAGACCACGAAGAGGGATTCAGATGAATACATAACAAATATAACCTAACCTATCCTAACCTATAAAATATATATCTAATATATATAACCTAACCTAACAAATATCTAACCTAACCCTAACCCTAACTCTTCTGCACCCAAAACACCATCAGCTCTGCATTTTTAGGCCTAATTAATAAAATAATTAAAATTGTTTGTGCATTAGTAGTGAAAGTTGATTGGTTTTGGATTATTAGGCCTATTTGGTCTGTTTTGGGTCTCAATTTTGGGATAGCCTATACTATAGTTATGAGGGGTTTAATATCCTAGACATAGAAAGTTACAGCTCATTAATTATAAGATATTAATTATAACATTATATGCTTTATGTTAGACATGCAAGAAAAATGCTTCAAAATGCAGGTTAGTACAAAATTGGGTGTCAAAACGGTATTTGGAGGCTTAAAAAACTATTATTTGAATTTTTATTATTATTTTATTTAAAATACATTTATTTAATATAATTCAAATCCATAAACATATTTATTGATAGCTTATCACTTAGTACTGGTACGCCTATAAAATTGTAATTTAAGTTAATTTGGAGTATTTTGTTATTGAACAATGCACATTTCTTAATATTTTGCCTAATATGTGTTTTAATATCACCATAAATGATATTTTATGATCTCTGTATTGGTTTTTAATTGCAATATATAAAGGCTATCTGACGTACTTGATATAGTTTGACTTTAACACAATCAAATATACAGTACCTTTAGTTGGAATAGCACTACTTCCACACAATTATTTATATTAAATTAAATTAAATTAAAGTGCATTAAGCACAAAATTAGTTGTTCGAATTTAACAGACTTTATGTATACAAGTTTTTATACCAAAAGTACAATTGAAGGGTATTTCTGTTAAGCACATAGCCCAAATAGGCTAAGTTAGTGTATTTGTAGAATACTGAGCAAAAAATAAATGCTCTGGTTGCTAAACCTCACTGACCAAATCTTTGATGCTTTGTCTGAAATAAGTCATCTATTTGACATCATTTTATATGGTAAAGAGCGACGCAATTGACATCATTTTAGATGGTGAACAGTGGCGCAATTGATGGCGTGTTAGATGGTAAAGAGCGGTGCAATTGATGGTGTTTTAGATGGTAAAGAGCGGCGCAATTGACAGCATTTAAGATGGTAAAGAGCGGCGCAGTTGACGGAGTTTTAGATGGTAAAGAGCGGCGCAATTGACATCATTTTAGATGGTGAAGAGTGGCACAATTGACGGCGTGTTAGATGGTAAAGAGCGGAGCAATTGACAGCATTTTAGATGGTAAAGAGCGGCGCAATTGATGGAGTTTTAGATGGTAAAGAGCGGCGCAATTGATGGTGTTTTAGATGGTAAAGAGCGGTGCAATTGATGGTGTTTTAGATGGTAAAGAGTGGCACAATTGACAGCGTTTTAGATGGTAAAGAGTGGCACAATTGACGGCATTTTAAATGGTAAAGAGCGGCGCAATTGACAGCGTTTTAGATAGTAAAGAGCGGCGCAATTGACATCATTTTAGATGGTAAAGAGTGCGCAATTGACGGCGTTTTAGATGGTAAAAAGTGGCGCAATTGACGGCGTTTTAGATGGTAAAGAGCGGCGCAATTGACGGCGTTTTAGATTGTAAAGAGTGGCACAATTGACAACATTTTAGATGGTAAAGAGCGGCGCAATTGACAGCATTTTAGATGGTAAAGAGCGACGCAATTGACGGCGTTTTAGATGGTAAAGAGCAGCGCAATTGACAGCGTTTTAGATGGTAAAGAGCGGCGCAATTGACAGTGTTTTAGATAGTAAAGAGTGGCACAATTGACGGCATTTTAGATGGTAAAGAGCGGCGCAATTGATAGTGTTTTAGATTGTAAAGAGCGGCGCAATTGATGGCATTTTAGATGGTAAAGAGCGACGCAATTGACCGCGATTTAGATGGTAAAAAGCGGCGCAATTGACAGCGTTTTAGATTGTAAAGAGTGGTGCAATTGATGGCGTTTTAGATTGTAAAGAGCAGTGCAATTGATGGCGTTTTAGATTGTAAAGAGCAGTGCAATTGACGGCGTTTTAGATGGTAAAGAGAGGCGAAATTGACGGCGTGTTAGATGGTAAAGAGTGGCACATTTGTCGGCATGTTAGATGGTAAAGAGCGGCGCAACTGACGGCGTGTTAGATGGTAAAGAGAGGCGCAACTGACGGCGTGTTAGATGGTAAAGAGCGGCGCAATTGACGGCGTGTTAGATGTTAAAGAGCGGCGCAATTGACGGCGTGTTAGATGGTAAAGAGCGGCGCAATTGACGGCGTTTTAGATTGTAAAGAGTGGTGCAATTGATGGCGTTTTAGATTGTAAAGAGCAGTGCAATTGACGGCGTTTTAGATGGTAAAGAGCGGCGAAATTGACGGTGTGTTAGATGGTAAAGAGTGGCACATTTGTCGGCATGTTAGATGGTAAAGAGCGGCGCAATTGACGGCGTGTTAGATGGTAAAGAGAGGCGCAACTGACGGCGTGTTAGATGGTAAAGAGCGGCGCAATTGACGGCGTGTTAGATGTTAAAGAGCGGCGCAATTGACGGCGTGTTAGAAGGTAAAGAGCGGCGCAATTGACGGCGTGTTAGATGGTAAAGAGCGGCGCAATTGACGGCGTGTTAGATGGTAAAGAGCGGCGCAATTGACAGCGTTTTAGATTGTAAAGAGTGGTGCAATTGATGGCGTTTTAGATTGTAAAGAGCAGTGCAATTGACGGCGTTTTAGATGGTAAAGAGTGGCGAAATTGACGGTGTGTTAGATGGTAAAGAGTGGCACATTTGTCGGCATGTTAGATGGTAAAGAGCGGCGCAACTGACGGCGTGTTAGATGGTAAAGAGAGGCGCAACTGACGGCGTGTTAGATGGTAAAGAGAGGCGCAATTGACGGCGTGTTAGATGGTAAAGAGCGGCGCAATTGACGGCGTGTTAGATTTTAAAGAGCGGCGCAATTGACGGCGTGTTAGAAGGTAAAGAGCGGCGCAATTGATGGCGTGTTAGATGGTAAAGAGCGGCGCAATTGACGGCGTTTTAGATTGTAAAGAGTGGTGCAATTGATGGCGTTTTAGATTGTAAAGAGCAGTGCAATTGACAGCGTTTTAGATGGTAAAGAGCGGCGAAATTGACGGCCTGTTAGATGGTAAAGAGTGGCACATTTGTCGGCATGTTAGATGGTAAAGAGCGGCGCAACTGACGGCGTGTTAGATGGTAAAGAGAGGCGCAACTGACGGCGTGTTAGATGGTAAAGAGCGGCGCAATTGACGGCATGTTAGATGTTAAAGAGCGGCGCAATTGACGGCGTGTTAGAAGGTAAAGAGCGGCGCAATTGACGGCGTGTTAGATGGTAAAGAGTGGCGCAATTGACAGTGTTTTAGATTGTAAAGAGCAGTGCAATTGACGGCGTTTTAGATGGTAAAAAGCGAGCGCAATTGACAGCGTTTTAGATGGTAAAGAGCGGCGTAATTGACGGCGTGTTAGATGGTAAAAAGCGGCGCAATTGACAGCGTTTTAGATGGTAAAGAGCGGCACAATTGATGGCGTTTTAGATTGTAAAGAGCAGTGCAATTGACGGCGTTTTAGATGGTAAAGAGCGGCGAAATTGACGGCGTGTTAGATGGTAAAGAGCGGCACATTTGTCGGCATGTTAGATGGTAAAGAGCGGCATGTTAGATGGAAATCTATAAATGCTGGACAATAACAAATAATAATGATTTGTTTATATACTACAAACATTGTTTATCACATAATAAGGCAGAATAGTTTATTTACTGTAATAAATGCTATGTCTATGTATTCAAGCTGCGCACTTCAGTTTGAATCTGAATAGCGCGTTCAGCGTGGGGGCATGGTCACATTAGAAGATAATGAAGGGAGACATGACATTGCATTGTTTTCATATGGATTACTTTAACACAGAATATCTGTTTTCGGCGGCACTTGTTTAGTTTAAAAGCAGACATGTCAAGCTCTCACATGTCAAGCTCTCACGTCTCTTCATTGAGTATTCACTGAGTTACACTTCATTTTAATGACGTATTTGTACATGAAGATCAGCGCATACAAAGGCTGCAGACAGCACACCTTGTTTGTTATCTTTATTTTATAAATGATCAATATTTGTTGTTATTATGTCTGTACACAAAAAAAGAAGACCCTTTACAGATTCGATTGATGTATTGCTCTTATCTGTACAAAAAAACTGAAAGTGTAATTTAAGTTCTTTTCGGGGTTATCAGGAGAAAATGACTCATAATGCGTATACTTGTTAATGACTCCAGAGGGTTAAAGGTAGGGGGTACCTGTTCTTTATTGTAAAGTCATTCTAACCTAGGTAATCGATACAGGGTCGTAGGTCATACTTGTCCATGCCCCATGGCCTCTCTTTAAGGACCCGAAAGGGAATATAAACGACCCTTAGGCAGAGAAGAGCTCGGGAGAAGGTTAATGGCACAGTCATAAGGACGATGCGGAGGTAGTGAGGCGGCCCGGGTCCTACTGAAGACCGCTCGATGATCATAGTACTCCGCCAGGACCCCAGTTAGATCAGAGGAATCCACCTGTGAAACACAAGACACAGAGACAAGAGGAAAAGCAGCACCCAAACATGACACGTGACAAGACTGACTCCAGGCTCAAACAGAATTACTGACCCAGTCAATGTGTGAGTTGTGTTTATGCAACCATGGATGTCCCAGTATTAGTGGGGCCTTCTGGGGAATCGATAATAAACAGTTCAATTGGCTCACAATGATTGCCAGCAATGTAAAGACTCACACTGGGTGTTACATGAGTGATGGTGGTAAGGGAGCTAATGACCATGCTGTAATGGGTTTAGGGGAATAATCAGAATGTTCCATTTGTGAGCAGATGCAGAGTCAAGGAAGTTCCCCTCAGCCCCTGAATCCAGAAGGGTGAGAGAGTTTAAAAGGCAGCTGAGAGCTAGAACAGTAAAAGGTGCCCACAAGGACTCTCCGCCTCACTGGTGGGCCCTGGCTTTTATTGGACACTGAAGGACGAAGTCACCCCAACCCCAGAGAGAGACGCTCCTGCTTCTGCTGCGGTGTAAGCCGGAGACGTCCCAGTTTTAGTGGTTCCACATCAGAGGGCTGAGTTTCAGTGCTTTAAAGGTTTTCATATTTTTATATTTATTTTATTTTTATGATATTATTAACAGGCTAACTTTAAAGTACTGATATTACTAACAGAAAGATAAAGTAAGAGGGATTAGAAAACTAATTTTAAACGAGGAAGAGTGTATCTAAAACCCCCTGGGAGTAAGCCTAGAAATGTGTTTGGAGCAGCAATTTTGATACTTATTGAGCTTGATAAAACTTACTTTCAAAATATAGGAAGTACGTGGAGCCAACCGTTTTAATGCCTTCTGATTCACTTCAAGAGGTAACTATTAAACCTTAAATGGTAATGTGTTAATGATTAATAGAGTAATATTAGCATTAGCACGCTAACGTAAGTGAATTAATATTAACAACAGAACAATTAAGTGACAGAGATCAGAATCCAGGCTTTAAATTAAGAAAAATGCTATTTAAATCCCTATTTCTCAGAAGGCTATTGCAACATCTTTCTCCCTCAGAAGTTATCGCATCCAGCGGTTTCCCTTGTGTGAGGGTGATGTCTGATTGGCTTGCCATAACTTTTAGGAGGGAGGTCTGGTAGAAGCTTGATGCCCTGCATCCGCCAGTCTCAACCTTCGACCTTTTAGGAGTATTCTAGGCCAAGTTTTCGATATTTCAGACCTACTTTGGTTTATTATACAGCAGAGTACATATGTTTTTTCAGTCGTTCTAACATGCACTCCAAATAATTTCAAATCAACAGAATCAAATTAACGTCTCTCCTAATTACTGGTTTAAGTCGAAAACCCATTTAACTCAATCCAGACCCCAACCATGCAATTGTGGATCTGGTCAAGCCCAAACAGCAATTGGATACAAGACACGCGCTTGGGGCTGATCGTCCAAGCGAGCCGGCCTCAGCGTGAGGGTGTATAGTGTTTAACGGCCGAAACACCCGATGATCCTGAGGTACACTACTGAAGAGGTTGTCTTGAACATTTCCCTCACTCTAACTGTTTTTGGGGGAGCAGGAAAGAATAATGAAAAAAATGTCCTACTATAACAAATATCGTCCTTGAAACATGGCATTTGCCTGAAACAAAACTTCTTGGCGTGATCTCACATCTACTCAGATCTAATTTTAGCACTGGACCAAACCTGCGCTCTAAACTTAACCGCCATAACCGCAGCCTTCAAAAACCTAGCCGGTTCAACTCGAGTACTGTTAAATCTATAGATGGACCAAACCTGCGCTCTAAACCTAACCACCATAACCGCAGCATTTAAAAACCTAGCCGGTTCGACTCGAAGACTGCTATTTTTAAGGCTGGACCAAACCACACCCTAAACTTAACCATCACAGACCCAATGATTATAATTTAACTATGACATTAACCGTCTTTGATAACATGGCAGTCTGGCTGAAACAATACTTTTTGGCAGAACACGATGCTGGGTCGGGATTATCAGTCTGCGACCTTCGAGTGGTCTGGTTCGCCGATCTGGAACAAGTTCAGTCAAGAACTTTGTGTTCTCATATCTACTTAGATCTAGATTGAGTGCTGGAGCAAACTGCACTCTCAAGCTAACCGCCATAACCTCAGCAATTATGAACCCAGCCGGTTCAACTCGAGCACTGTGAAACTTCCCTTACGAAAAATAACCATGGTTTTATTAAAGTAAAACTGTAGTAACTAGGGATGTCAAATTTCGATTATTTCCATGATCGATCGTCGTTTAAATTAACGATCAATTAATCGATTAATCGTTAACCATAATACTGCAAAATGCGTCTATTGCAAACACGCAGTCAGCGGTATGACAGGATGTGCAAAAGCCACACACACACACACAACGCTTTCTCACTTGAATTAAAAAGGTTTTAGTCTGAATAAAATGATGCTAGTAGCAGGATTATAAAATGAATAGATGCGATTATGATCATTTGATAAAATGAAGAGAGCGCGCCATACTTTTGAGGTCATTTTACTTTGTTGACAGTTTCCAATCCCGCACGGAGAACGCTGAACGCGCATCTTTAAATGGTTTTGTGGTGCTCGTTGTTGTATTTTAAAGCACAATTGCAATGTTTTCAACTGACATTATTGTATAAAATTATCCGAAATGTGGAGCGCGTGTGACTGCGCTGCACATTAAGTGAACTACATCGGCGATGCTGCACCAAAACACAGCTGCTCACATTAATTTGATCCTGCTGGATTCTGTCCTAGAAAATGTCAGATTTTTAAAAATCCGGCATACAGCGCATTAGATCGTGACAGTGCATGCGTGCAGGCGAGGATGAGCGAGCGCGGCTTTGGCTAGATTTATTTGGAGGTTATTGCTCATGTCTCATTCGGCAAACGAATGTTAAACTATTATTTATAATGTAAACTAGGCTTGTACTTAACACGCATTCGCATATAGACGGAAAAGATGATCCTCTTCATATGAGCAAAAACGTCCTTGGCATAACAGCAGAGTAGACCGGTATACTACGGTCTATTTAAACTGAATGCTCCAGGAATGTGTCGGTCACAGCGCCTATTAATCGCTGTTTTGAATCCAGCAATTATTTATTTAGAAATGATAAGATCTGATTATGACAAGTGTGGTATAAAAGCTTTGTTTATTAGAGGAATAATAGGTTAACTGGAAAATGTTAGATCGCGACCATGCTTTTGGACCCCATAGTCTTCATTTACGCGGCTTTGTTCTGGTTTGCCGGTTGGTCACGAATTTCCACAAATTCAGTAGCTATATTTAGGCATTGTTTCTTTTCCTAAATCTTCATAGTCTAACCCTCTAATTTCCCAGGTTTATTTTATTATCTTTCGCTTTTAATAACTGTTTTCGCATCTCTTACTGTGGTAAACATGGGAAGGGAAATTAAAGATTTCATGAATTAAGAATTCGTTCGATTTATTAATTTGTTCCCTTATTTCACTTAAATCATGGGTTATTTAGGGAACAAAATTAATGAAACATGGACAATTGCCACATTAATAATTCGTAGGAATGAATTAACAAGTTGTAGGAATGAATAGACTACCTGTCCTGTCACTGTGTCCCGCAGCCCTGCAAAGCGCACGATATAAAACAGTTATCTGATGAAATGATTAGTAACTACATTTCTATTGCATTTAATGTTGATGAACTTTTATGTTGTTTCTATTTTAATGTACTTTAAAGTTTAAATCACATTAAAAGCTTAATTTGTACATTGTGAATGAATGATGATGCTTTTTTATATCGTCACCGTCACTCACAGCCGCTCGCGCGTGTTGAGTGTGCATGAGCCGCACGCAGCCCAACATTGAATCGGTTAACCGACCATCGACAGCCTTAATCGATTGCATCTCTTATCGACAATTAATCGATCATCGATTAATCGTTGACATCCCTAGTAGTAACCCATGGTTTTTTGGCGTATTGACTGCCATTTGTAAAACCACAGATTTACTACAAATACCATGGTAAAACTATGGTTAATTTGTGGTTACCATGGTTTAACTACAGTAACCATGGTTTTTTGGTTTTATTTGTAGTAAAACCATGGTTAATTTTCGTAAGGGTTAAGGGTGAATAAAACCACAGCCTAAACTTAACACCGCACTCTCAAGCTAACCGCCATAACCTCAGCAATTATGAACCCAGCGGGTTCAACTCGAGCACTGTGAAACTTAAGGGTGAATGAAACCACAGCCTAAACTTAACCATCACAGACCCAGCGTTTAAAAACCTTTAGGCCCAGTGCTTAGCAGCTCCTAGACCGGAGATGATCTCTCCCTATCCCAAACCGGCCTAGACGAGGGTTAGGTTGGGGGAGCTGTTGTACTTTACCAAAACCTAACCCTAAGATTTTTGTTTACAGATTTGGATATGTACACCGCCAAAAGAACATGGTAATATAAGAAAACATTAGGACAGAAAACAGTATGCTTACACTCTTTCAGTCGACTCACATTCGAGGATAAAACAACTGAAAATTATATTAATTATCCATACAATGTTCCAGTCTAGTTTGCTACAGTTTAACACCGGGAGAAACAGTATTTCCGGGACCGCGATCGAGGGCAGCCTTCTAAAAACGTAAAAAGCCCATGATGTGTTGCAGAATGAATAAAGGAATTTTTTGATACCTTTATTGGCGAAATTCGTATTTATAAACATATATTTATTCATGTTTTTGTGATAAATCAGCGATTGGAGGAGTCGCAGGTAGATGACGTCACCACAGAGGATATATTGTCGCAGGGGCGAACTCACACATTCGCTCCGAATCGCTGGAGCAGTCAACTTCTGTCTCGCGTTTATGGTTGCAGATCAATAGAAAAAGACGCTTCAAAACACTTTTTACTGTCGTTAGCCTGAAGAAGAAGTGACCACACTTCGAAACGTCACGCCTTTCAATTTTTTTATATTACAAATTCATTTAAAAAAAAATCTTTCATTTCTACTTCTCATTTTTAACTGACTTCCTACCTTAGACAAAGCGGAGATGTATGATTATTACGAATACAGACGGGTGAAACATCTCGCACACGTTTTCACTTAAATAATCCTCCAGCTTTTTAGGGGAAGGGAGTTTTAATCTAGACCCTATGTAGCACAACAAAGAGAGACTAAAACCGAGCACCCACAGGGTCATTATACAAAAACGTGCCATATCCCACTTTTAATGTTTGGTTTTCAAAGTACTGTTTTGAAAATCTTTGAGGCCAATCAAATAAAAATACATAAAACACTTTAACAGCAACTTTTATTATTTGACTTATAATAAAAATAATAATGACTTCTGGTTTATAAAGCATATTTATTAAACCCAATGCACTTGTGTGTATCAGTATAGATCAGAAACCTCAACACCTTTTAGCCTACCTATTAGTCCTTCTTGGGTATACAACATGGGTAAGACACACAAAAGCATACTTGTGTCAACCCTCTTACCCTGGAATCGTAACATGGTTGACAAAAAAGGTTATTGGTGGCCATTACTAGCCGTAAGGTATAGGTAATGACACCACATTACATGCCTTAATGAGAGGCCTAAATGTTGTTATATATGTTTATTTTTAAATATGTACAAATAACTTTTTAGGGTATGCTTTCTGGTAACAGGGCTGACACAATGAGCGTTTCCCTGTCTTCAGACATTACATAAACTCAAATAAAATTCATTAAAAAGAAGAGAACACTTACTCGTCTTCTACCATTAACTTCATGAAAGGCAGATGATGTTACTTTCTGGAACTGATGCAACTTTTGGAATAGTCCTGACTAATTTTTAATTTTTTTCTTTACGAATAAAATCCATTCATGACTAATGAACTGACACTTAAAGGGTTAGTTCACCCAAAAATCTAAATTATGTCATTAATAACTCACCCTCATGTTGTTCCAAACCCGTGAGACCTCCGTTTATCTTCTGAACACAGTTTAAGATATTTTAGATTTAGTCCGAGAGCTCTCAGTCCCTCCATTGAAGCTGTGTGTACGGTCTACTGTCCATGTCCAGAAAGGTAAGAAAAACATCATCAGAGTAGTCCATGCGACATCAGAGGGTCAGGTAGAATATTTTGAAGCATCGAAAATACATTTTTGTCCAGAAATAGCAAAAACGATGACTTTATTCAGCATTGTCTTCTCTTCCGTGTCCGTGTGAGAGAGAGTTCAAAACAAAGCAGTCTGGATATCCAGTTTGCGAACGAATCATTCAGTTCAACAAATCGAACTGAATCGTTTTAAACGGTTCACATCTCCAATATGCATTAATCCACAAATGTCTTAAGCTGTGAACTTGTTTAATGTGACTGACACTTCTGAGTTCAAACAAACCAATATCCCGGAGTAATTCATTTACTCAAACAGTACACTGACTGAACTGCTGTGAAGAGAGAACTGAAGATGAACACCGAGCCGAGCCAGATAATGAACAAAAGAATGACTCGTTTTCATATAATGACCTCCCAGCATGAGTTTCATCCAGATTCGACAAATATCTCTGAGAATCTTATAAGATGTAATCTCAACAGATTTAACAACCAGTAGATTTAATAACCAGTGCATGAATACATTTCTCCATGGCAGTAGACCCGATGAGTATATCTTGAAACTACTGGAGATTAATTTGACCAAAAATGACTTTGAGTTTGATTCGATATTCTTCCTCCAAATCAAGGGTACTGCCATTGGTAGGAAATTCGCACCCTCGTACGCCAACATTTTCCTGGCACACTGGAAAGAAACCACACTGGCGCCAGTCACTTTGAAACCGTTCATCTATAACAGATTTTTGGATGACATTTGGGGTGTCTGGGAGCATTCGAGGGAGGAGTTTATTAAATTTATTGAGCATCTGAACACACATCAGAAATCAATTACAGTGAAGTATGAACTGGACAGTAGAGAAGTTAACTTTTTGGATGTGATCACTTATAAAGGCACTGAATTTGAGGAGAAAAGCAAACTGGACTACCGTGTTTACTTTAAGGAGACCGACACTCACTGTCTTCTACACAAAAACAGTTTTCATCCCGGGCATACTTTTAAAGGGATACTGAAATCCCAGCTTTTAAGATTCCATCGAGTTTGCTCGGAGGAAGAGGAATTCATAAAAGCTACAAAAACACTCTTCGGTGCATTGAAAGATAGAGGATACGGTAGAAGTTTTTTAAGATCCGTCCTCAGAAACTTCCTTAAATCCATAAGTGACCCCAAAGCGCCAACTCAAACGGGTGAAACTAAAATACTTCCCTTTTTATTAATTTCAGAGTAAACAACTCAATTCGACTGCTAAACAAACATGGCCTCCCCTCTCTTAGAGCTACTATACTACAAACTAACCCTTTGTGGAGTCTAAGGGACAGACTAAGAGCAGAAAGACTTTGGATAAACAGACTCAACACTCTGTATCCAAGAGGACTGAATGAGGCCTAAGAAATGGGGAAGAGCCACTGAGGAGACTTGGATTCCTGTCTTTTAAAATAGTGGGATTATTCATATAAATGTAGATTTATTATTGGTTTAACTACATTATATTCACTGAAAGAAACAACAAAACATCCACTGACCTAACCCGTCACAGACCCGGATAAGGGACCCTGGACTGACTGACCCGTACCATACCTAAAACCTACCCATTTCACCACTTATCACAACACTACCATCCCTAACCCTACCCTTTCCACTCCTCAGACACATAAATTTACCCCCACCCACCCATCCTAACCCTACCCGTTCTACCCCTAATAAATCACATGGAGAAGCATTACCCATACTTATAAATAAATAAAATAAATAAATATATAAAAACCTTAATAAATAACACTTATTATTAAAAACAATACTCGTTCATATGTTTAAAAATCTCACTGATCTGTGGTTCAACGGTGAAAAGACCAAACATATTGGTGCAGTAGTGGTCCAGGGCCGTGGGGCTCTGCTCGGACGGTGTAAACAGGTGGTCATCAGGAGTATAAGAAGGACAGTGCGTTTACCGATGTTGAGCTATGTTTCAGCTTCTGGATCTCATGCGTTCCTAACCCTAACGCCTGAGGGCTGACAGTAGGTGGATTAAACGCTTGGATAGCCTGCACCCGAGGGGAATGAACGAGACATAAATTTGAGATTTTTTTTTTACTTCTATCTTTCTACTCTTTTGCTTCCCGTTGACTCTTTTCAGACTTGCTAAGAGAAGAGAACACATCATGTGCTTTTCTTTTGAGCATAATTCATGTTGTTATTATTAAAAATCATTGGAACATAATTAATGTGGTTTAAAAATATTTAAGGCCATTGAATGTCTATATCGGTTCTCTGAGGGGTCAAGAGGTCATATTCCTAATCAGAGGTAAGAATGAGAAGGGGTGCGTGCTTGTGAACTCGGCCTGGCTTGGATCAGTCTTTATTGGTCAGTGGACGGATGGACCGAGCAGAACCAGGTTCAGACCTTAGGTTTGAACCTTGGACGTTTCATTCCTCTAACATTTCAGTTCACACTGGAAGTGCACATTAGGTGGAAAAAAGTGAGCACTAAGTTATCAGTAACTTCATGAGACTTTATTCTGGAGCCGATGATGAAGAAGGCAGTGTCAGAGGAGCGGCACACTAACACCTCTGCTGCCCTCTAGTGGACAACTTAGGATCAAGCTTCCAAAATAATTCAGTTTCATATAATTATTTAAGTGGTGAATATAAAAGGTGCGCTCTGTTGACCGAACATTGAATTTCTTGATCTCAACGTGCATTGATGACCTGCTGACAACGACATGAAAGTGCAAACATGTTGTGTTTATTGTGCATTACAACAAAGTAAAAAATAAAAACATGTTTGTGTACCTCCCTCTCGAGCCCTTACCAGGAGAAGTTTTATGTATGTCAGAAAAGATTTTGTAGGGCCCTATTTTTGAAAGCAGCACATACATCTTTTCTCCCCATGCATCTGTAATGCCTGTATTTAAAGACATATTAAATGTATAATGTCACCTTTCAAAGAACTTTCCCAGAGTTTAATCACAAACACAATGTATGAAACTCACACTGATCTATGCTTGGACTAAATTCTTGTGGTTTTCCATAAATTGCCTCAGCTGCTTCTGTTTTTGCTGTTAAAAGGTGGATGATAACACGGTGATAAATTTAATTCAAGGTGACGACACAACAATAATTTGAAATGTCTTGCCTTACATATACTAAATAAATACATTTGAGTTAAGCTAGTACAGTTCAATAACAGATAAAGAGGTTTCAATAAATAAAAAAAATAAAAAAACCTTTAACAATATGGGGGAACATGTGTGTGCATCTATATTTTACTGTTTGTTCGTGGAGGTGTGGTCAGAGACAGCAGACGATGTTCAAGCCTCTTCATTTCGACTCTGCTCTCATTAATAAGCTGCACAACATGATGCTGTACTTCCTCGTATCGCCTGCTGACCTGTCTTCTCATTGTCTCTAAAAAGTGATGGAGAATGTGAATTAGGAACGGGGTTTCTGTGCAAGAAGCCCTAGTTGTAACTTATTCCTTTTGGTTATCCTTCAGCAATACAGCAACTGTGTAAACATATAAACGCACAGAATAAAAATAAAAACACAATAAAATAACAATTCCTAATTTATCCCTGATACACAGCACGCAAGCTACGACTTACCTAACCTGAAATTAATCGTTCATTCATTTATTCATTCAATCAATCATTTGATGACATACTTTAAAGACATTTGAAAGAGTGGGACCGAGTTTTGCATGGCAGTATCATTTCAACTAAATCAAGTCTTACCTTCATCCATTGTCATGCTTTGAAATATTCTGTTGCAAAGTTAGTTTCTGTCAGATCAAGCATGAAAAAATGACAAATAAGCACCCTTCAAAAAGTGCAAATGATAAAGATCCAGGGGTGTTTATAATAATATACAATTTGATCAAGAGGGATGAATTAATCAGTGTTTCACGGTTACTGCACATTTGCTATAGTCAAAGTACTACAGGGTAATAACATTTAAAAGTTAATCATCTCCGCGGCCAACTGCTACCCATGTAACTGTTATTTATCCACTCAGAAGTCTCAAAACCACACGTGTGTGAACGCATATGTACAAAACATCACTTGAAAAACGAGCGAATGGTCTATTACCTTGATCAGCAGAAGATCGTGTCAGTGACGGAAGAGCAGCACAAGTGAACAGGATTGATTTACAACACGGAGGGGTCACAGAGGGGGATGGGAATTAGTGTGAACCCGCAGTGTCCCCTAAAATATAGCTTTAACTGACACCTGTGGGCACTGCTGAAGAGCACTTGATGTTTTCCCCAGCACAGGTGCATTTCATTTTAAACTTGATTTTGTAATTTGCTTCAGTTCATTTAAAGTGAAACTATGTATATGGCACAAATTATTGAACAGTAATGCAATTCGCGGGAAAACACACACAGTTTGACAGATATTGCTACAAAAACTGTTTAATGTTCAAAAGAAACGACCAAAACAGAATGGAAGAATCATCAAAAATAAAATACAAAATGTCACAGGTAAATAAAATAGATCAAATAAACTTATATATAAATGTTTAGAGAGTGTGGTTATAACAGTCTATCGTTGTGTTGTTCTTCTAAATGCTGCAACGCTCTTTATACGTGAAAACTGAACACAAACATTAACAAAATAATGCAGAATGCAAAATAATAAAGCCAACGGAGCAGGTCCACTTCTTCCTAAACAACCATTTTTTTTAGCCTATTTAGTTCTCGCTTCTGGAAGAGTTTCTTTTGTCTCTCTGTAATATGATTTTTTCCTACAAGGTATTGCTGGAATGTCCCTGTAATTCCTGCAGGAGTCCAGTCCTCCTCCCAGAGGCCCCTGGAAACCCCTTCGTTGAGGAACGTTGTCGCGTTCGTCTCCAGGTTTCTATGATCTGACAGAAACACTGGATCCAGTTGGGAATGAACTGTGGTGTTTATTTAAATGCTCAAGAGAACAAACCAGGTCAGATAGTAGGCACGAGTCTCTGGTCGGCAGTTTTCCTTGGCACGCTGGGACTGCAGTGGGCAGAATCCTCAAAGACACGAACTGAAAACAGGAAGCTACAATGGTGACACACCAACTCGAGTAAACCGTCCCAGGCACGAGGAAACTCCAAACAAACTGGGACTTGAGGAAACTGCATGGAGCGAGACCATCAGAGAACCAGTAACAAATGATCTGACGGAGGACAAGACAAACACAGGACTGTGAGTAGACCCACAGAACAAGTCACACCTGACAGAAATATCAGGAGGTTGTTTTTAGTTTCACATGACATGACTTCTATTCAGAGAACCTGTCAAACCGTTAAGAGTCTTAAAGCGCTCTCACCTTTTGATTTTCAGCACATCCATCATATAGCTGAAGAAGGCCTGTTGCCTTTCAGTAGTGATGGCAAAATGAGGCTTCCTGAACCACTGAGACCTCGCAGCCCATTGCTTCACCAAAAGGTTCATTACTCGAAGCTTCATTCATTATTGCTCACTAGTGACACCTAGCTACTGTGCAAAGAAATAGCAGACCTATAAAAACATACTGAATCAATGACCTGAGCAGACATTTGTCCATTGCCTGGGTATCAAATAAAATATGTTTCTCTGTCTGTCTGAATTTACTTGTGCAGAGACAACTGTCACACACAGTTCATTCATTATTCATAAATTGTTTGGATAGTGACAGTAGGAACAACAGAAGTGAGACTGTGTTGAGTGTCGTTCTTATGGTGGAGGGAGTGTAATAACGCAAATTACATCAGAAAAGTGTGGGATGGGAAAGGTTAAGAATTGTTTCTGTGTGTTTTGTGCATTTAACTGTTACTAGTTTTAGTGCAGTGTTGTGCTTATGGGACTATGGATTTAGAGGAACATACTGCAACAGTGGAGTTCGGGGTGGGTGAAGGAAGGATCACACATTCTTTTTATTGAGGAACAGAATTGTGTCAGGGCTTAGAAAATTCCTCCTTTTGGACAGAACCTCTCCAGCCTTGGAAAAGGTCCTTTCGCATGGAACAGAGGATACGGGGGAACATAAAAATGTCAGTGCCAGCTGGTATAACTGAGGATACAGATGTTCATGTTGAGCCCAATATACTAGTGGATCCTCAGATCTTGTGAGATTCACTTCGGATAAATATTGATTTGATTGAAAAGTAGTCTGTGCATGCTCGTGCAGTGCTCGATAATGCCTGAGCATGGAGGAGGTGTTATTGTTGTATGTCAGCTTCTTTAGGAACAGCAAGCATTTCACCTAGAAACATAAATGAATAGACATGAAATATAATACAGCCTTATAGTGAGTATTATTATTAGATCAAGACAGTAAAACAATAATAATACACATACCTTATTGTGACCAACCATTTAAAAAACTCCCGGACAGAGGAGGATTCCTCTTTTCTTGCTGGCTCCATTACAAGGAAGGAAGAGGTCACAAAAAGCAAACAAATCCAAAAGGACAATCCAAATCAAAAAGCAGTCCAGTCCAAATCCAAAAAACCAAAGCAATCCAAAAAATGTTATCTAATTAATATAACAATACTATAACTACTTTAATTAATAATAACAATATACTATAATATAACCTGATATAATCTAATAATATACATCCCTAACACATATGACACAATAATGATGACGACACAACTATCTAACTCTGACTCGCTGACTCTACTACAACTGATTCATCTACTCCTGACAACACCCACAAGGTGCGTGAGTTTCAAACCCCCTTTATCCGGAAACGACACTCAGACCGAACCGATGACGTGTCCACACAAACCGAGGCCTCTGCTGAGTCCCGATTCGCATACTATCCGTCTTAAATAGTATGCGAAACTAGAATTAGTACGTCCCAAATCGTAGTATGTTGAAAATAGTATTCCAAAGATACCCGGATGGTCTACTATTTCCGGTTAGAATTCGAAGTGCAGATCAATGCACACTCTAAGTGCTAATATTGCCCACAACCCATTGCGTACGGGAGGGAGGAGCTTTGCGATGGCTTTGTGGTGATGTAAACATTGCAGCCGGGTGCAGCAGCGGAGATGCGCCCTCAGCTTTTAAGTGTAAGAATTCAAATGTTTAACCCTAATTAAAGTTATATTTTATTTCGTTACACACATTGCACATGAACGTCAGAACCAGTCGCCTCACAAACGACCTGCGTTTGGTTCTACGACGACGCAGCCCTGCTTCCTCACTCCTCAACTTGGTAGAAGCACACATAGTAAAATGTATTGTGAAAAAAAATTATGAGAAAAAATGATGGGAATAGTAAATAAAATTTTATTGGACATAAAGAATGAATGAAACGTTAACAGTTGTGGTGTGCGTAACTAGTCAACCACATTGTCGTTCACGTTGCATGACGTCATCGAAGTATGTCCCAGAGCGTGCATACTCTTTTGCTACACACTCAAAAGTATGTACTTTTCCCTCACAAAAAAAGTACATACTTTTAGGTCGTAGTATAAGTAGGCACATTGGGACTCAGCACTCGTTTGTCATCAGTCACGTGATTTCCATGTTAACAACACAAGCCTCGAATCGCGGCTTCATCTGGCACGCCCCTTTTTTCTGGACACAAGCTCCGACGCCTCGGTTCAAATGTCACATCACTACCTTTCAGTCAGCTTCTCTCGTGCATCTGATCTCTCTGGCCAGAACGGCTCCAGGATCTCGTCCAGCTCTTCGGACCGTCTCTGCTTCCGTTCAGGAGCACACTCGGCCGAGGAAGCTGGTCTCTTCTGGCCTCCAGAGTGGGCAGGAGCACCGCTGCCCTTTCCTTCCAGCTGCTTTCTCAGCCTCTATCTCTTGGTCTGCTACGTGAGATTTTAAAGGTGCTGAGCTCGCTCTCAAGTGCAGCCATGTCACTGATCATTTGGTCATCCAATGACTCGCGGAGGCTTTTGTTGCTTTCTTTCAGTTTGTGGAATTCTTCACTTGCAAACTTTTCTAAGGAATTCAGCCGACCAATCATGGACTCCTCAAAAGGCAAGTCCAGGTCATCTTCCGAGCTGCTAATCCATCATTTAATTATCCTGATAGGAAAACACAGAAGATAAAATTATAGTTGGAAGTATCATGTTTTAGAGGGAACATCCTTAGATGCAAAAACGGTATTGGAAACCAAGTGTACACAATGCATAAAGAGTGCTTCGATTTAGGATGACGTGTTTTCGACTAGCGGTAGAACAACAACGAATAACACATGATCGTGCATAATCGATCACATATCGACACATCCCCTTTATAAGCCCGACGTTACTGGTGAAAAAGGATAATAAATCGGTCCCCTCGTTTCTGTACGGAAATGTTCTCTGTTGCGCGTGCGTGCTTGTTCTGCAGCATGTTACAATGTAACACGGGTCACCCTCGACAGACGCACACCCGGAAAGTTTAAGATGCTTGATCGTCAGCACAGAAAAGGTTGACAGTAGAAATGCACCCCAACTAGAATAACAGGATAAAAGAGCCTGCTTAATGATGAATTTTCAATGTAACTGTTACTTTATTATTACTAGTATTGTTATTAGTCCAATTACACCAATCGACTGTCGCCAATTTTAAAAAACAAATGCATCTGTTTGCCGTTTCATTCAATACAGATATTGAAAACCAAAGATGTTTATCTCTTTTTGCTCTCTTTTTACCTTGATTCTCGACTGATCGGCGGCGTCACTCCGAATAGAGCAGATGATGCGGCAGAATCACGAGTCCACTTTGAGTGACAGCCGGGCTCCCGCTCCTCTGACGAGCGCTCCTGGAGACACGCCCCCAGCGGAAGACGACAGGTAGTTCACCACGGGACCGTAATGTCTGACAGCCTAATATGAAACCCACTACACACTCTCTCTCTCTCTCTCTCTCTCTCTCTCTCTCTCTCCGGTGTGTTGCATGCTCGGTAGCGAGAGTGTGGCGTTTGGGTTTTATGTGGGGGAGCACACGGTTTTTCAAGATTTTTTCTGATTTAACCGTTTTTTTTGTTTGTCTTTTTCTTTTCCTCTTTTCCCCCATTTCTTTGGGCATTATTTTTCTTTTTTCTTCTTTTTTTCTTTTGTATTAGTGTTTGTCAGTGTGATTGAGTGAGTGGGGAGCGTGAGGCTGTAATGACGTCTGCCCCGGAGCCGGGAGCGTCGACTCTCTCTCTCTCTCTCAGGAATGGGTTCAGGTGTGCGCCGGAATCAGGCGCAACCATAGAAGATGTTCTCCTCGCAGTCGCGGACCAAATCGGCCACGAAAACATAAACTCGGCCTCTAGGATGAACAAAGCTGTTGTAGTGTTTCTAAAAAACGAACACTTAGTAAAAACAATGATTGAAAACAGAATTTGGGTTAAGGAAACGTACGTGCCCGTCACACCCTTATCTGCCCCGGCTACAAAAGTCACCGTTTCAAATGTACCGCCTTTCATTTCCAATGATTTAATTGTAAAGGAGTTGTCTAGATTCGTGAAAATTGCTGGAGGGGTGAAAATGATTCCGCTCGGATGCAAGAACGCATCGTTAAAACACGTGTTGACTTTTAGGAGACAACTGTATATGTTTTTAACTTCGCCGGACAAAACACTCAATGTCTCTTTCCGTGTCTCATGGAGACAGTTCATACATGCTGTACGCGAGCACAGACAGTTTACGCTGTTTTGAGTGCGGTGATATCGGCCACAAACGCTTCGTCTGTCCACATAAACAACGCGCCGAGGAGAACCAGGGCCCGCGGACAGATGAGCAACGAAGTGTAGCGACGGAAGGCAGTGTACAGGCAGAGACGGACAAAGTGATCAACACTGAGGTAAGTGAAGCGGTTAGTGTTGTTAATGATAGCCAAATGCCTAGTGTCAGTGCCGTCAGTGCTGTAAGTGTTCAGCAGAGTACTGATGGTGCTGATGATGAAGAGGCGTTGAGTAAGAGGAGTGTGGAGAGCAGTGATGAGGAGGTGGATGGACAGTCTGAAGTCACTGAAGGAAGCATTAGAGATGATGAATCCTGTTTTGATGTGGATCTGGATAAGGCTTATGAAGGAGAGTTGTATACTGTTGATGAACTTCTTGGATGAAACCAAAGGCAAAAGTGTTGAACTTGCAGAGTTTTTCCCCGATTTAAACAAGTTTGTTGATTCAGTGATAAAAATGTGCAGTGAGTGCAGCAATTAAGTTCTGTCCCAACAAAAGAGATTTAGGTTAAAGAAACACATAACGGCAATTAGGCAAAGTTCAAAGAAAGTTAGAAATAAGAGAAGTAAATTAAAATAAGGATCACATGGGTGTCTACAACTCTTTCGGGTTTCTCTTCACTTTTCTGATTTTATTTGATCTCCTTTCCTCTTTTATTTCTATGGATATCCTAAGAGTAAGATCTTTGAACATAAATGGGGCTAGGGGTGGAAATAAATTAGCTTTGTTAAAAGAGTGTATTGGTCCTAAAGAGATTAATGTGATGTTTCTTCAAGAAACACACAGTGATGAAGCAAATTAAACAGATTGGGGTTTGAGGTGGGTGTTTTAAGCCATGGCACTAATGGAAGTGCAGGGGTGGCAATACTTTTCTCAGTGAAAACAGAGATCAATATTTTATCAAAACAGGAAGTAGAAAAAGGAAGGCTCCTTGTTTTAAAAGTAGAAATAAACAGTAAGGTTTTTGTTTTTATTAATATTTATGCCCCCACAGTAGGAAGTGATCGGATTCAACTATTTCAGAAACTTAAGAAAGTTCTTTATGATTTAGATCAAGATGATTTTTTAATTATGGGTGGGGATTGGAACTGTACTGTAGATTTTATTACTGACAGGAATAGTGAAGAACCTCATCCATCATCTGCCCTATCCCTAAAAAATGTTATAAAACAATCAGAACTCATTGATATTTGGAGAGGAAAGAATGAAGGAGTGAAACAGTACATCTGGATTAGTTACTAACAATAGAATTAGTGCTGCTCGTCTCGATAGATTTTATATGAAGAAAACTATGTATAATAGAGCAATGGACACACAAATAATCCCAAACGTTATCTCAGACCACCATATGATCACTTTACATGTTTTATTGTCGCATACAACACCTCGTTTTTATTTTTGGAAGTTTGACACCAAACTTCTTTTAGATCACGACTTCTGCAAAAATTTTAAACAATTTTGGAGTTATTGGGTATACTCAAAAAGTGATTTTAACAATCTTCTGCAGTGGTGGGAAGTGGGGAAAGCTCAGATTAAACTTTTTAGTCAATTTTTATCACATACAAGAAACGAGCTCAAATATACTTTATATGTTTTAGAAAAAGAGATATGTGAAATTCAAAATAGCCTGATGAACCAAAATGATCCTTGTTTACAAGAACGCTTAAAGACAAAAAAACAGGAATTAAGAGATATATTTCAGGAGAGGGTTAAAGCAGCTTTGGTCAGAGCACGGTTTATATCAGTGCATGATATGGATGCTCCAACAACCTTCTTCAATCTGGAGAAAAAACAATGTTATGCATGGCATTCGAAAAGCAAACGGGACAGTTACCTCAGATCCTCAGGAGATGAGAAGGCTTGCTGTGGACTTTTACACTAATTTATATGCAAAAGAAGAGACTGACTTCTATCTATCAAGTGACTTTTTTAATGATCTGCCAGTATTGGATGAACAAACTGCACAAACTCTTGAAAGTGACCTGTGTTTCGGAGAAGTGACGGAAGCAGTTCATCAGCTTAACAAAGGGAAAGCTCCAGGCATTGATGGTCTGCCGGCAGAGTTTTACAAGTCATTTTGGGAAGTTATTGGACAAGATTTGTTTTGTGTTTTAAAGGAAAGTTTTAATCTGAATATGCTCCCTAAAACTTGTCAGCGGGCCGTTCTCTCTCTAATCCCCAAAAAAGGAGATTTGCTTATGTTAAAAAATTGGAGGCCTGTGTCTGTACTCACCACAGATTACAAAATACTGTCTAAGTGCTTTGTTACCAGACTTAAAAAAGTGTTAGACAAGTTAATTTTTGAAGACCAAGCTTATTGTATTCCCAAGAAATCTATTTATGATAACCTGTTTTTAATGAGAGATATTTTAAGGTATACAAAACTGTACAATGTGGACTTTGGGATTGTTTCTCTTGATCAAGAGAAAGCTTTTGATCGTGCAGATCACCAGTATCTCTTTTATGTTCTTAAATGCTATGGTTTTGGTGAAAAGTTTTTATCTTGGATAAAGGTGTTATACCATGACGCTTCATGTTTGATAAAAGTGGGAGGAGGGTTAAGCGTTCCTGTAAAAATGGAGAAAGGCATTCGACAGGGATGTCCGATGTCAGGATAGCTTTACAGTTTAGCAATAGAACCTTTACTTTGCATGATAAGGAACAAATTAAAGTGTATAAAATGTATGGCAAACTTTCTTCTGCCAAACTTAACTGGGAAAAAACAGAAGCCTTATGGTTTGGATCCAAAAGTAATGATATTTTTAACTTACCTAAACTTCCAAAAAATGTTAAATGGAAGAATAAAACAGGTTTTAAATATTTAGGGGTATTTTTAGGTAACGATGACTTTGAAAAGAAAAATTGGGAGGGATTAGTAGATAGGGTCCGCGCCAAGTTGTCTAAATGGAAATGGCTGCTACCCCAGCTTTCGTATAGGGGAAGAGTTCTGATCGCCAACAATCTGATCGCCTCAACACTGGCATAAGTTCATGGTCCTCGACCCACCGATGGTTTTAATCAGAGAGATTCAAAAGATGCTGGTAGACTTCTTCTGGTCTGGACAACATTGGCTAAAGCCAGCGATGCTCTACCTGCTGGTGCATGAAGGTGGACAGGGACTCATCGACATAAAGGCGAGGCTGGCAACCTTTCGATTGATGGCGGTCCAGCGCCTCCTCTATCATCAGCCTCACGTGTGGATGGACGTTGCGTGTGCCCTGCTTCTCAAGACCAGAAGAATGGGCTTGGACAGACAACTGTTTTTAATGAACTTTAATGGAACTTCACTCGGAGGACTTGCACCCTTTTATAGTAATATATTGGAGCTGTGGCAGACTTTTAATTTTTCCAGAGAATGGGAGAGTCCTGATGCCGGGATCCTAAAAGAGCCCTTATTTTTTAATGATCTCTTACACACTGCTTGTTTGTCCTCTGATGCCATCAGAGTTGCACTGACTAGTGCTGGGATATCAAAGGTTTCCGATCTCAGAAGAGGATGTGAATGGATGGAGGCAAAGGAACTGGCTGATATGGTGGGCTTCAGATCCGTAAGGACCACCCAACGGTTGTTAAACGAGCTAGAGTCGGCACTCCCAAGAGCAGCAAGAGACTTTTTAAATGTTACTGCTCCAAAAACCTGTAAAGAGGCGTATGGTTTCCCTGATTTTAAAATCTCCCTAAAGGATGAAGATTGGGAGGAAACCCCTGGAAACACAATGACTATGAAAATCCCAGAGTTGAGTTGTTTTAGAACGCTTACCAGGAAAACTCTTTACAGAGTGTGTGTTAAAAACTGCAACTATAACATTTTTAAAGACTTCAAAGGAACAAAATGGACTTCAGTGTTGGAGTCAGACTCTTCCCCGAGAGGAAGCTGGAGATCCCTGTACAAAAGACCCATTGAGAAGAGAATAGGAGATCTTCAATGGAGAATTGTATATGGGATATTAGCTACGAACAGACACATAGCACGGTTAGATCCTTTAGTTGGGGAGGGATGTCCTTTCTGTGCCTGAGAGTGTTTTACATGTTTTCATGCAATGTTCTCATTTAAAAAATATTTTAGAATTGGCAAAATGTTGGAGTATAAGACTGTTGGGTTGTTTTAGTTTTAATCTGTTCATTTATGGTCCAAAGTACTCCGTTGATAAAAAGAAGAAAGTGATTATTTTAAATTTTTTGTATGGTTTAATCAAGCTTGCAATTTGGGTTACAAGGAAAAATAAAGTGGAAGCAAAGGGGGGGTGAAACAGATCCTGTTTTTATGGTTAATTTTTTTATTAAAAAAAGACTAACATTGGAATAAGCTTTTTACAAACTTACTAATAATGTGATGTTTTTTTTTTTATCTTTTTTGGGGAGTTGATGGGTTTTTATGTGAACCTGATGGTTTTGAAGGATTTAAAATTAATATTTTTTGAGAAGGTTTGTAATTGAGTGTTTATGGTCTTTTATTGTTTATTTATTTATTCATGTTTTTATAGCTTGGGAATGTATAAACTTGTGTGTTTTTTCCCATAAAAGCAAAAAACCTATTTTGTAATGTATAAATAAAGGACATTCTAAAGTCAAAAGTCTCTCTCTCTCTCTCTAATCAACAAACATTTTTTTTATTTTTGTTATCCTGTGGCTCTCACTAGTAGGCAACATAGTACGATAGCTTTCATTTCTTCAGGGTCTCTAGATGATACATAATTTGGGTTAAGTTAACTGGACAAATGATCTAGAAGGACTTATAAGATTTATCAGAAAACTAAAAAAGGTGTTATTGTATTTATTGCTAAAAAAAATTATATTGGATTTATAACAATAAAAAAACAACACAAACACTATAGGCCATGCAAGGCAAGTTTATTTATATAGCATATTTCATATACAGTGGTAATTGAAAGTGCTTTTAATAAACAAATAATCACAATCATAAAGGAAACTTGTAAAGGAAATGTTTTTTTTAGAAGTTTAAAATTAATTTAAAACAGTTAAGAACAGAAAATGATTATACATTCATTCAATAAATATGCAGCTAAACACATGAGTTTTGAGTCTGCATTTAAAAGTGGTTAATGTTTTAGCACATATGGCATAATAACTAAAGGAGGACTCCCCTTGTTTTGTGTGAACCCTTGGTATTTCTAACTGACTCGAGCCTAATGATCTGAGTGCTCTGTTAGGTTTATATTCAGTGAGCATATCTGCAATATATTTAGGTCCTAGGTCCTTCAGTGATTTATATACGAGTAAAAGTACTTTAAAATCAATCCTAAATGTAACTGGAAGCCAGTGTAAGGACCTGAGGACTGGTGTGATATGCTCAGATTTTCTGGTTCTAGTCAGAATCCTGGCAGCAGCGTTCTGGATGAGCTGCAGCGGTCTAATGACATGACTACTGAAACTAAGGTCTGTCTCCAGAATCACACCAAGATTCTTGATTTTAGTTGCTTGACCCCTCGAGTCAAGGTATGCGTTCACCATCAGAACGTCTTATTTGTTTCTTAATGCAATAACTTCAGTTTTCTCCTTGTTTAACTGAAGAAAGTTCTGGCACATCCAACTATTAATTTCATCAATGTATTGGCAGAGGGAGTCAATGGGGCTGTAGTCATTTGGAGATAAGGCTAGGTAAATCTGGGTGTCATCAGCATAGCTGTTAAAGGCAATTTGGTTCTCATTATTTGACTTAGTGGGAGCATATACAGGCTAAACAAGAGCGGTGCAAGAATTGAGCCTTGTGGGACTCCGCATGTCATGGACGTCCACTTAGACTTATGCTCTCCTAGACTCACATAATAGCCTCTCTCTTCTAAGTATGACCTGTAGAGTTCCAGCACCTTCTGTGAATATCTGTACGTCTCTTTGCACAACTCTAATTAATCTATCCAGCAAGTATATTACCAATAATAACATTGATATTTATTAATGTATTGGGACCCCCAAGAACCTTCTCCTGCCACATTGTTTACATTGAAAAATAAATAATAAAAATATCCATCCATCCATCCATCATCTTCCGCTTATCCGGGGCCGGGTCGCGGGGGCAACAGTCTAAGCAGAGACACCCAGACTTCCCTCTCCCTGGGAAGGCGTCCAGGAGGCATCCGAAATAGATGCCCGAGCCACCTCAGCTGGCTCCTCTCGATGTGGAGGAGCAACGGCTCTACTCTGAGCTCCTCCTGAGTGACCGAGCTTCTCACCCTATCTCTAAGGGAGCGCCCAGCCACCCGACGGAGAAAGCTCATTTCGGCCACCTGTATCCGGGATCTTGTCCTTTCGGTCATGACCCACAGCTCATGACCATAGGTGAGAGTAGGAACGTAGATTGACCGGTAAATCGAGAGCTTTGCCTTACAGCTCAGCTCCTTCTTCACCACGACAGACCGGTACAGCGACCGCATTACTGCAGAAGCTGCACCGATCCGTCTGTCAATCTCACGTTCCATCCTTCCCTCACTCGTGAACAAGACCCCAAGATACCTGAACTCCTCCACTTGAGGCAGGAACTCTCCACCAACCTGAAGTGAGCAATCCACCCTTTTCCAACTGAGAACCATGGCCTCGGACTTGGAGGTGCTGATTCTCATCCCAGCCGATTCACACTCGGCTGCAAACCGTCCCAGTGCACGCTGAAGGTCCTGGTCTGAGGAGGCCAACACGACAACATCATCTGCAAAAAGCAGCGACGAAATCGTATGGTCCCCAAACTGGACACTCTCCGGCCCTTGGCTGCGCCTAGAAATTCTGTCCATAAAAATTATGAACAGAACCGGTGACAAAGGGCAGCCCTGCCGGAGTCCAACATGCACCGGGAACAGGTCTGACTTACTGCCGGCAATGCGAACCAAGCTCTTGCTCCGGTCGTACAGGGACCGAACAGCCCTAAGTAAGGAGCCGCCGACCCCATACTCCCGGAGCACCCTCCACAGGATGTCGCGAGGAACACGGTTGAATGCCTTCTCCAAGTCCACAAAACACATGTGGACTGGTTGGGCAAACTCCCATGAACCCTCAAGCACCCTGGAAAGGGTATAGAGCTGGTCCAGTGTTCCACGACCGGGACCAAAACCACACTTTTCCTCCTGAATCCGAGGTTTCCACTATCGGCCGAATTCTCCTCTCCAGTACCCTGGCATAGACTTTCCCAGGGAGGCTGAGAAGTGTGATCCCCCTATAGTTGGAACACACTCTCCGGTCCCCCTTCTTGAAAAGAGGGACCACCACCCCGGTCTGCCAGTCCAGAGGTACTGTCCCCAACCGCCATGCGATGTTGCAGAGACGTGTCAGCCAAGACAGCCCCACAACATCCAGCGACTTGAGGTACTCGGGGCGGATCTCATCCACCCCCGGTGCCTTGCCACCAAGGAGCTTCTTAACTACCTTGATGACTTCAGCCCGGGTGATGGACGAGTGCCCCTCCGAGTCTCCAGCCACTGCTTCCTCAACGGAACACAAGTCGGTGGGATTGAGGAGATCCTCGAAGTATTCCTTCCACCGCCCGACGATATCCCCAGTTGAGGTCAACAGGTGCCCATCTCTACTGTAAGCAGTGTTGGTAGGGCACTGCTTCCCCCTCCTGAGGCGTCAAACAATTTGCCAGAATCTCTTCGAGGCCAACCGATAGTCTTTCTCCATGGCCTCACCGAACTCCTCCCAGGCACGAGTTTTTGCCTCCACGACTACCCGGGCTGCAGTCCGCTTGGCCTGCCGGTACCTGTCAGCTGCCTCAGGAGTCCCACAAGCCATCCAGGCCCGATAGGACTCCTTCTTCAGCTTGACAGCATCCCTTACTTCCGGTGTCCACCACCGGGTTCGGGGATTGCCGCCTCAACAGGCACCGGAGACCTTACGGCCACAGCTCCGAGCAGCCGCAGCAACAATGGAGGTGGAGAACATGGTCCACTCGGACTCAATATCTCCAAACTCCCTCGGGATCTGGTCGAAGCTCTGCCGGAGGTGGGAGTTGAAGATCTCTCTGACAGGGGGCTCGGCCAAATGTTCCCAACAGACCCTCACAGTACGTTTGGGTCTGCCGAGTCTGTCCAGCTTCCTCCCCCGCCATCGGATCCAACTCACCACCAGGTGGTGATCAGTTGACAGCTCCGCCCCTCTCTTGACCCGAGTGTCCAAGACATATGGCCGAAGGTCTGATGACACGACCACAAAGTCAATCATCGACCTCCGGCCTAGGGTGTCCTGGTGCCACGTGCACTGATGGACACCCTTATGCTTGAACATGGTGTTCGTTATGGACAAACCGTGGTTAGCACAGAAATCCAATAACAGAACACCACTCGGGTTCAGGTCAGGGGGGCCGTTCCTCCCAATCACGCCCCTCCAGGTGTCACTGTCACTGCCCACGTGAGCGTTGAAGTCCCCCAGTAGAACGACGGAGTCTCCAGTCGGAGCACTTTCCAGCATCCCTCCCAGAGACTCCAAGAAGGCCGGGTAGTCCGCACTGCCGTTCGGCCCGTATGCACAAACGACAGTGAGAGACCTATCCCCGACTCGAAGGCGCAGGGAAGCGACCCTCTCGTTCACCGGGGTAAACTCCAACACATGGTGGCTGAGCTGGGGGGCTATTAGCAAACCCACTCCAGCCCTCCGCCTCTCACCATGGGCAACTCAAGAGTGGTAGAGAGTCCAGCCTCTCTCAAGAAGTGTGGTTCCAGAGCCCAAGCTGTGCGTTGAGGTGAGCCCGACTATCTCTATTCGGTACCTCTCGACCTCCCGCACAAGCTCAGGCTCCTTCCCCGCCAACGAGGTGACATTCCACGTCCCTAAAGCCAGATTCCGTGTCCAGAGATCGGGTCGTCGGGGGTCTCGCCTACGACTGTCGCCCGCTCCACTATGCACCGGCCCCTTACGCTCCCTCCTGCAGGTGGTGAGCCCACAGGAGGGCGGCCCCACGTCACTCCTTCGGGCTGAGCCCGGCTGGACCCCATGGGGGAAGGCCCGGCCACCAGGCGCTCGCATACGAGCCCCAACCCCGGGCCTGGCTCCAGGGTGGGGCCCCGGCTGCGCCATGCCGGGCGACGTCACGGTCCTTGATTTAAGTTTTGGCATAAGGGGTTTTGTGAACTGTTCTTAGTCTGGCCCGTCACCAAGGACCTGTTTGCCTTGGGAGACCCTACCAGGAGCATATAGCCCCAGACAACATAGCTCCCAGGATCATTCGAGTACTCAAACCTCTCCACCACGATAAGGTGACAGTTCAAGGACAGTTCAAGGAGACAGTTCAAGGAAATAATAAAAATAGATCAAAATTGTTTTAAATTGTCTCAGGTTTCCTTTTCAGAGAAATATGTGTATAGACCAGTAATAATGTTATATGATCAATAATAATGAGAGAAGGACACCATAGTGATCTTTAGGTTTAAAAATATATATATTTATTAAAAATCGTCTTAATCATCGGCAAAATAATGCGGGGGGGGGGGGGGGGGGAGATTACCAAAACAGTGACAGCTGCAAATGAGTTTAAATGCTACATCTAATACTCCCATTACATCTTCTAGATCCTGCCAAGGAGGTAAAATGGGAAGAGGTGGAGATGGATGAGGAGGTGGATGAGGGGGGAAAAGAGGAGGAAGATTGGGGCCCCGCTGGACCCACTCGTCAGCGGAGGAGGTGTGCTCACTGTCCTGCAGAACAACACAACTCAACAGACTGTCAAACTGCACATCATACAATAGTCTCAGTGTAAATGCACATGCACGAAGCTCAACTTACTGTACGGCTTATGAGTTCAGTGGATGCTGTCTAGAAATAAAAGGCAACTTTAAAAAAGTATTTTATTATCCTTTTATTTTCTGCAGCATTTATTTTATTTTTTTACCTACACTACTAAAACCAGGGTTGTCCACGCCACTGTCCGGCAAATGCATCTCTGTGGATGTAAGTATTTAAAAAAAAAAAAAGAGTTCTTATTTACAACTAACTACAGGTGTGGACATTTGAAAGCAAATTATGATTTAATGAATGCAAGTAGGGAAAAAATTAGTTGCTGGGTGTAAAGTTAGTTTATTGTTAAATCATGCTAACATGTAAATGAAGAACTGCAGTTATGGATATCTGTTTGGCCTACAAACCTTTTGCTATTCCAAGATTCTTGGAATTTTTTACAACTGGTTTGATTCATCATCGTATCCTCTCCAGCAGACAGCAAAGGTCTAAAAGTAGAATATATTTTTTTTTAATATGTCTCTCTCTCTCTCTCTCTCAAATAGCAAGTCCAGTGAGAATGATTCCTTTAGGCTGTAAAAACATCGCGCTTAAACACGTCACGTCTTTTCGCCGCCAAGTTTTTATGTTTCTGACTTCGCCGGAGCGTACTTTGGAAGTTTCATTCCGAGTTAATCAAAGAGAGAACTCGTACATGGTTTATGCAAGCACTGAAAATCTAAAATGCTTTGACTGCGGTGTTCTGGGGCACAAACGTTTTACATGCCCACATAAAGACGATCCGAGGCCATCTAGATCGCGTGGAGATGTTAGTAATGAGGAACAATGTCAGCAGGACACAGAACAGAGAACGGAGACACAGGTGAAAGCAGCCTCAGAAGAGGTGAGTGATGTTCATTTAAATACTGGTGGTATGGAGAAGCTGGTTTGCGTTGCTGAGAATATAACTGATGTAAATGATGACAGTGAAGGTCAGGGAGGTGATGAAGAATTGTGCGATATCAAAGAAATACCAGTAGGTGGTGCTGAAGAAAATATGACTGATGAGTTAGATGAAATGTCACAATGTACTGATGCTAGTTTGAGAAATGGAGAGCAGTGGTCCGATATACAGTATTGTTCAAAATAATAGCAGTACAATGTGACTAACCAGAATAATCAAGGTTTTTAGTATATTTTTTATTGCTACGTGGCAAACAAGTTACCAGTAGGTTCAGTAGATTGTCAGAAAACAAACAAGACCCAGCATTCATGATATGCACGCTCTTAAGGCTGTGCAATTGGGCACTTAGTTGAAAGGGGTGTGATCAAAAAAATAGCAGTGTCTACCTTTGACTGTACAAACTCAAAACTATTTTGTACAAACATTTTTTTTTTTCTGGGATTTAGCAATCCTGTGAATCACTAAACTAATATTTAGTTGTATGACCACAGTTTTTTAAAACTGCTTGACATCTGTGTGGCATGGAGTCAACCAACTTGTGGCACCTCTCAGCTGTTATTCCACTCCATGATTCTTTAACAACATTCCACAATTCATTCACATTTCTTGGTTTTGCTTCAGAAACAGCATTTTTGATATCACCCCACAAGTTCTCAATTGGATTAAGGTCTGGAGATTGGGCTGGCCACTCCATAACATTAATTTTGTTGGTTTGGAACCAAGACTTTGCCCGTTTACTAGTGTGTTTTGGGTCATTGTCTTGTTGAAACAACCATTTCAAGGGCATGTCCTCTTCAGCATAGGGCAACATGACCTCTTCAAGTATTTTAACATATGCAAACTGATCCATGATCCCTGGTATGCGATAAATAGGCCCAACACCATAGTAGGAGAAACATGCCCATATCATGATGCTTGCACCTCCATGCTTCACTGTCTTCACTGTGTACTGTGGCTTGAATTCAGAGTTTGGGGGTCGTCTCACAAACTGCCTGTGGCCCTTGGACCCAAAAAGAACAATTTTACTCTCATCAGTCCACAAAATGTTCCTCCATTTCTCTTTAGGCCAGTTGATGTGTTCTTTGGCAAATTGTAACCTCTTCTGCACATGCCTTTTTTTTAACAGAGGGACTTTGCGGGGGATTCTTGAAAATAGATTAGCTTCACACAGACGTCTTCTAACTGTCACAGTACTTACAGGTAACTCCAGACTGTCTTTGATCATCCTGGAGGTGATCATTGGCTGAGCCTTTGCCATTCTGGTTATTCTTCTATCCATTTTGATGGTTGTCTTCCGTTTTCTTCCACGTCTCTCTGGTTTTGCTCTCCATTTTAAGGCATTGGAGATCATTTTAGCTGAACAGCCTATCATTTTTTGCACCTCTTTATAGGTTTTCCCCTCTCTAATCAACTTTTTAATCAAAGTACGCTGTTCTTCTGAACAATGTCTTGAACGACCCATTTTCCTCAGCTTTCAAATGCATGTTCAACAAGTGTTGGCTTCATCCTTAAATAGGGGCCACCTGATTCACACCTGTTTCTTCACAAAATTGATGACCTCAGTGATTGAATGCCACACTGCTATTTTTTTGAACACACCCCTTTCAACTAATTCAACTAATTGCCCAATTGCACAGCCTTAAGAGCGTGCATATCATGAATGCTGGGTCTCATTTGTTTTCTGAGAATCTACTGAACCTACTGGTAACTTGTTTGCCACGTAGCAATAAAAAAATATACGAAAAACCTTGATTATTCTGGTTAGTCACATTGTACTGCTATTATTTTGAACAATACTGTATATGATATTGCAAAAGTGGCTGAAAAAGATATGTATACTCTTGAACAGATCAATTCTTTTTTAGATGAAACAAAAGGAAAAACAGGTGTAGAAGTCAGTGATTTTTTCCCAGATCTTGAAAAGTTTATTGCCTTTGTTGTATGGGCGAGGAAAACAAATAGCGTTGAAGAACTTTCACAGCAAAAGAGGTTTCGGGTTAAAAAAGCACATAACTGTTATTAGACAAGGAAAACAAACAGGGAAGGAACGTATAACAAGGGGGAAGGCAAAACGCAATAGTAATGAGACCTGCTAAATCTACTTTTCTCTGTACTTTTTCTTTATTTCTCTCTATATTTCTCATGGATGTCTTGCGGGTGGGATCTCTGAATGTTAATGGGATGAGAGATGGGAGAAAGAATAGGTTACTCTCAGAGATTATACGTTTGAAAGATACAGGTGTGGTCTTGTTACAGGAGACTCACAGTGATCAAAGTAATGAGGCTGAATGGGGCCTATGGTGGGAACGAGAGAAAGTTTTGAGTCATGGATCCAATTTGAGTGCTGGAGTGGCAGTACTTTTTTCCCCTATGGTTAAAGTAAAAATCTTGTCAAGAAATTAAGTTGTTCCAGGGAGATTGCTGATTGTTAGGGCAGAAATTAGTAATCAAATTTTTCTTTTTGTGAATATTTATGCTCCAAATATAGGTGCAGAGAGAATACAATTGTTCAATAAATTAGAGTTTTTTTTAAGACAACAACATGAAGGAGATCTCATTATCTTAGGGGGAGATTTCAATTGTACATTGGATTTTACAAAGGACAGGAATGGTGAGGAACCTCATTTAAGGAGTGCATTGTGCTTAGCCAATGTGATTAAAAATCTAAACCTATCTGATGTATGGAGAGAGTATAATCTGTTAACGCGTCAGTATACATGGGTGAAGATTAGTAATGAGACGGTTTCTGCTGCACGGTTGGATAGACTTTATACGTCACGTAATATGAGGAATAGAGTTACAAATGCAACTACTTTTCCCACTTCAATGTCTGATCATAAATTTGTCACTATTGAGTGTACTTTATTAAAAAAAACAGCATAAAAGTTATTATTGGCATTTTAATAATAAATTATTAGAGGATACTTTTTTTTGGACAATGTTAAGTCATTTTGGGAGTCTTGGAAGAATGAGAAGAATTGTTATGAAAATTGCATTCAATGGTGGGAAATCCGGAAGGTACAAATAAGAAATTTTTGTCAACAATATTTATCATATTCTTCATGTTGTATAAAGAAGTCTTTGGAATGTCTTGAAAAAGAAATTATTGGTGTTGAGCAAAATTACTCTGTAAACCTGAAAGATATGTGGACTGAAAAGAATAACCTGTTGAGCTCAATTTTAAATGAAAGAGTGAAGGGTGCTCTTGTAAGGAGTCGTTTTGTTACAATAAGAGATATGGACGCTCCTACTTCTTTTTTTTTTTTTTAATCTAGAGCGTAAAAAAGGGCAAGAAAAATTGATGTTATCGGCTGCTGTTATGGGGCTCTCTGTAGGATGTGCACCTGGGATAGATGGACTGTCTGCTGATTTTTATAAGGCTTTCTGGCATGTTATTGGTCAAGATTACTTTGAAGTTCTGCAAAAAAGTGTCACTGAAAGAATTCTTCTGAAGAGCTTTCAGCGTGCAGTGCTCACACTACTCCCTAAGAAGGGAGATCTGACACTATTAAAGAACTGGAGGCCTGTGGCAGTTTTGTGTTCGGATTATAAAATCATTTCCAAATGTTTGGCTACAAGAGTAAGTCATGTACTGCATGAAATCATAAATGAAGATCAATCTTACTGCATAAAATATAGATCTATTGTAGATAATCTACATTTAGTGAGAGACGTGTATGACTATGCTTTTGATAACAAGATTGAAATGGGATTTTTATCATTAGACCAAGAGAAAGCTTTTGATCGGGTGGATCACGTTTTTCTCTTAGATGCTTTAAAGGCCTTTGGTTTTGGTGATAATTTTATTTCAATGATACGGTTATTGTACACTGAAGCCACATGTATGATAAAAATGGCTGGTGGCCTAAGCACCCCTGTGAAAGTACAGAGGGGAATTAGACAGGGCTGTCCCCTTTCGGGCCAACTTTATAGTATAATTATAGAACCGCTGTTATGTCAATTAAGGAAAGATTTAACAGGGTTACAGATTAACTTTCAAAACTCCCAGCAATCTGTCAAATTATCTGCATATGCAGATGATATAACAGTTTTAATCAGGGGAGATAGAGATGTTGATGTGGTAAAGCATGCTCTAGAATGTTATGGGAAGGCATCATCTGCCAGAGTTAACTGGGGTAAAAGCGATGCTGTGTGGTGTGGCCTAATTGTAAATAGTCCACCACTTCCTGGTGGTCTACAATGGGGGGGGGGGGGGGGGGGGGGTAAAATATTTGGGAGTTTTTTTGGGGACAATTGAATATAGAAAGCAAAATTGGGAGGGCCTGTTGGAGAAAGTACGTGCGCGGTTGTCTCATTGGCAATGGTTGCTGCCCCAGCTGTCCTACAGGGGAAGGGTGCTGATATGTAACAACCTTGTAGCCTCTTCCCTTTGGCACAGAATGGTGATCCTTGAACCTCCAGAAGAACTTGTGAGACAAATTCAGAAATGTCTGGTGGATTTTTTTCTGGTCAGGACAGCATTTGCTGAAGGCTCCAGTGTTGTCTCTGCCCAGATAGGAAGGAGGACAAGGCCTAGTGGACATCAGATCCAGACTAAAGACTTTCAGGCTTCAAGTGGCTCAGAGACTCCTCTATGGGAAGGAGGTGAGCTGGGCTGGGATAGCGTGCACCCTATTGAGGAAAGCAGGGAACATGGGACTAGATCGCCACTTGTTCCTGATGGACATAAATAGGTAGGAACTTGCAGGATTAACATCGTTTTACAGATCACTCCTAAAAGCATGGACACTTCTTAAGTTTTCTCGGGAGTCAAGCAATGCACAAAGTTTGTGGCAGAAAGAAGAACCTTTGCTTTTTAACTCTGCATTGAATATGGACATTTTTAGAGACCTATCACTCAGGAAAAGTCTGTGGGCAGCAAAAATTACTAAAATTGGACACTTAATACCTGAAGGTGAATGGATATCAGCTGAGATTTTTGCTGAAAAAATGGACATAAGATCTATTAGAGTGGCAAAGAGAATTTTGACTCGGATAGTTGAGTTTTTGCCTCAGAGTTACAGACTCTCCTTAGAAACGTATAATGGAGAACTGAATATATGTGATTTCCCAGAAGTCAACATTGCAGCTGAGACTGGAAGCTGGGAAGAAACTGAGGGTGGACTATTAACTTTTAAGACGCCTCAGTTGGGACTTTTCAGTAAAACTGATAAAAAAAATCATTGTACACATTGTGTGTCAAGACACTGTATTTTCAGGCTCTTATGAGGTTAAAAGAGTCTAAATGGCAAGAGGTGTTTGGAGTAGGTGCTTCCCCCAAGGGCAGCTGGAGGACCTTGTACAAACCTCCTATTGAAAAACGAACTGGAGATCTTCAGTGGAGGTTAGTGCATGGTATAATAGCTACAAACAGACACAGAGCACATCTTGATCCACAGGTGAGGGAGGGATGTCCTTTCTGTGGGATACCAGAAACTGTTTTTCATTTATTTTTAGACTGTACTAGATTACAACAGTTGGTTCCAATAATAGAAGGGTGGTGTCAGACCTTGGGAGAAGTTTTCTCACCTATGGTTTTCATATATGGTCCGAAGTATAAAAAGAGTAAAAAAGAGGCCCATGTCTTAATGAACTTTTTATGTGGACAAGCTAAAATGGCTATATGGGTGTCACGAAAATAAAAAATGAATGGTAATGAGTCTTGTGATGTTGAGTCTGTCTTAAGTGGGTTAATAAGGTTACGATTAAAAATTGAGTACACTTATTACAAATTGGTCACACCCGGTGTGGGTGTGACTTCACTTCCATGAGAGACAGGACCTACATAAACAAACACTTCCGCATACTTAATCAGAAGGTAATGCAACAGCCTACTGAGCTACATAACTCAAGCTCAGTCACTGTGGCAACTTATGCTGCGAAACTAACCCTGGTCCGGAGCAGGCTAACGGTCAGGCTATAAAAGCTGAGGTCCACTAACAATGACCAACAGGAACGCATTGATTATAATGCGCTGACTCTTTCATTTACAATTATTTGACGTTATCAGTCCAAACATAAAAGTATACAAAAAATGCAACTTAACTAAATCAAAATACAGGCTTAAGCCAAATGTATTTTATGTGCCCAAGATTTAATGACTTTGTTTTTTTGTAAATGTAAATTTTAAAATCACTAAATTAAAAATGAAAATAAATAATATAAAACAGACTATATTTTATATGATAAGAGGAATGCACATTAACTCATTTGAGCTTGTAATTAGGGCTGTATTAGCTAGCTTACATTTGATTTACAGATACTGCGATCATAAAAATACATTTATATGTAGAATTAAAATTCTACATGTCACATTTGATTTACAACAACAAATATTTTGACAGAATGCATATTTTATTCAGAATTATTCCTTCTGTTTAGCGCTCATGCATAAGCCTTCCCCACTCCTGACAGCAAAATGTATATATTTATCTGCAAACCTTTTATAGATGGAAAATATACCAGTGGCATGTCAGTTATGGAAAATCACAATGTCTCAAATGCATTAAGACTGCACAAATATTTGCCGTTTCCCATGTTGAATCGATTTGATCCATGATCGACATTAAGGGCTGCTTAATTCTAAGCGTGCACATCAAATTATCCTGACTCATTGAACCTGGATCGAATTAGTGAGATTGCATGAATGTGAATAAAATCTGTAGAGCCCTTGTGTTTCATGTTCCATAACATACTACAGAGACTAGAAAACTGGGTCGGGCTTTCTGGGGTGGTACTGAAATGGTTCAGGTCATACTTCGAAGGGAGAGGCTATTATGTGAGTCTAGGAGAGCATAAGTCTAAGTAGACGTCCATGACATGCGGAGTCCCACAAGGCTCAATTCTTGCACCGCTCTTGTTTAGCTTGTATATGCTCCCACTAAGTCAAATAATGAAAAAGAACCAAATTGCCTATCACAGCTATGCTGATGATACCCAGATTTACCTAGCCTTATCTCCAAATGACTACAGCCCCATTGACCCCCTCTGCCAATGCAAACAAAGATGAAGTGTTCAAGGTGAATGCATACCTTGACTCTAGGGGTCAAACAACTAAAAATCAAGTCAGGAATCTTGGTGTGATTCTGGAGACAGACCTTAGTTTCAGTAGTCATGTCAAAGCAGTAACTAAATCAGCATACTATCATTTAAATAACATTGCAAGAATTAGATGTTTTGTTTCCAGCCAAGACTTGGAGAAACTTGTTCATGCCTTTATCACCAGCAGGGTGGACTATTGTAATGGTCTCCTCACTGTTCTTCCCAAAAAGAGCATTAGACAGCTGCAGCTCATCCAGAACACTGCTGCCAGGATTCTGACTAGAACCAGAAAATCTGAGCATATCACACCAGTCCTCAGGTCCTTACACTGGCTTCCAGTTACATTTAGGACTGATTTTAAAGTACTTTTACTCGTATATTAGTCACTAAATGACCTAGGACTGAAATATATTGCAGATATGTTCACTGAATATAAACCTAACAGAGCACTCAGATCACTAGGATCAAGTCAGTTAGAAATACCAAGGGTTCACACAAAACAAGGGGAGTCCTCCTTTAGTTACTATGCTGCCCGCAGTTGGAATCAGCTTCCAGAAGAGATCAGATGTGCTAAAACACTAGTCACATTTAAATCTGGACTCAAAACCCATCTGTTAAGCTGTGCATTTATTGAATGAGCACTGTGTGATGTCCGAACTGATTGCACTATATTTTCAGTTTTTTAAACTTTTTAAATCCATTTTAAGTAAATGTTTAAATCATTTTAAAAGTTTTAAAATTGCTTTTTTTATTTTTGTTATTTTTTTCATGATTATTTTACTTTCTTTTATGTAAAGCACTTTGAATTACCATAGTGTACGAAATGTGCTATATAAATAAACTTGCCTTGCTTTCTGTTTCAGAATGGGAGGTTTGTCAAACCCGAGAAAGCGGGGTACGTCAAGCCCATTTCTGAAAGAGAGGTAACTCATACTCAGAGTCAGTTACCATGGTAACTTACTCTATGAACCTAACCTGGTCAGGAGCAGGTTTTCTTCGATAAACCAAGAGTTTCTTTCGGTCTCCTCCCCCCTTTTAAACACTTTATTGATGCACGCTGGAAAATTGCTCCATACTACAAATATAAAAAAAAAATAAAATAAAGATGGATTTTGCTTGGTCTTGTTTCCTGGGGGGGGGGATCTAAATTAAGTGCATTGTACTTAAGCAAAATTATATGCCAGTGAGGTAATAAAAATAATCTTAATGCAAATGGAAAAAAAAGATTATTCTGAATGACTATTACAAAGTGCAAATCTACTGTAGCTCCGCCCTCCATCGACACATAAGGTTAAATACGACACATGTGAATAACGGCTTCAATCGTGTAGGCAGTAATGTTTTGGGCACAGAAAACTAGCGCGATTGATTTGGTTAGAGTCCGGTTTTTGCCGAGCTCTTTCTTCTCACTTTTCCCATCACGTCACATTAGAATTTATTTTCAATAAAAATGAACAAAATGTTCTAAAAGTGGAAGTAAAGTGCCTAACAAGTGTTTAATAATGATACAACTATTTATAATTGTAATAAATATAATAATTTACAATCTGTTATTATTGAATACTGTTAATGTATAAAAATACTGAGATGCAAATGTATCTGCAAGTATAAAGTATAACTAGCATCTAATTATTATTTACACTTAGCCTGTTGCAAAGAACTGCTACTTTTACATGGTAAATAGAATATATCACGATTTTCACTGTACATGTTTTCTGTAAATAGCATCTAGAGATACTTGCACTTCACCTACTGTAAATAGGATCTATCGCTAAGAAAGCATGTTAATTCCACTTAGTGTAAATAGCCACTGCCGTATTTTTCTTACTCTATTGGCAGATCATTTGTAAAATAAGAAAAATGCACTTAAAATATTATTATTATTATTATTATTTTTTTTTTATATATAACGTTCTGCCTGTTTTCACATGTGATGTTATAACACTGAAGTATACAGACGGGTTTTTGGCGGGAGCTGTTGCCATGGTGAATCATAATATCGTCGCTCCATTGATAATGGCTTTTTATAGTTGTGGTGCACAGGCTTAACTCAGTCAGTCAATTTAGGTTTGATTAAACCAACTCATTTCAGCTGTTCTGTAACAGAAAACTCAAGAGTTTCCCATCTCAGGGTAAGTCAAGAGTTCAAGTTTAAACTCAAAGTTGGTTGAACCTACTTAGTGAAACAGGCCCCTGATTGGTAAATTTATTGTTCTGGCTCATGTTCATTTCAGGTTAACTAAGCTTCTACTAAACTTACATTACATTAAAACTCCAAAAATTGGCCAACCAGTTTTCTTCTTATTTTTATTTTTTTGTTGTTTGTTTGTTTGTTTGTTTTACTTAGCTGGATTTGATTGTTGGTGATTTGGAATGATATTGGATTATTTGGTTCTTCGAAGCTCGTCCTGGACTTTCTGTCATAGCAACAGGTGCACAATCTTAAAGCTGCTTGCGAGCAGGCTTATTTCATGTTAACAGGATTAGATCCCGGCTTTATGAGCAGAGGTGATACGGGAAGTCTGTCTGTCATGCCATTCGCAAAGTTTATCTGGCACTCAAACAGTTTTTAGGGGGTTTGGTGGTATTTCCAAGCCACTTAAGACCACAGGTTGTGAAGCAGATTTTTTTTTGCCATTGCAGGTACATTATAATTGTTTATGAAAATCATGCAACCATGATCATGCCAAAAAGTAGGACTTAAAGTATTTTTTCATCAGGCTTCCCTAACATGACTGGTGCCATTGACTGCACACACGTCCCCATCAAGGCCCCAATGAAGGGGATTTTGTGAACCGAAAGGGATTTCACAGTGTAAATGTGCAGGTAAATTACTATTCTTATTTCACACTACTAATATATGAAATAACAAAAGTAATGTAAACAAAAATCTATACGGTTGACTAATTAAAAATATCTTAGGTGGTGTGTGACTTCATGTTCCACATCAAAAATGTGGAAGCCACATTGCCTGGTTATGTGCATGACGCCAGGATTTTCAGAGAGTCACATTTATGCACACTATTTGAACGTGTTAAGGAACAATTTAATAATAAGCTCACTGTATTACAAAAATTAATTCAGAGTCTAACAAAACTGCATTTTCCCCAGATGCTTACGATGGGATCCTGCTTGGTGACAGGGGCTATGCCTGCAGGCAGTACTTCATAATGCCATTCCCTGACCCAAACCCGTTACAGTGCAGCTCTAACCAGGACAAGAGCACACATTAAAACAACCTTTGGGCAACTAAAGGGAAGATTTCAGTGTCTGTGGGTGTCGCTGTTGGACAGTGTTTTCTCTACTTCCTGTTGGCCTTCTGTAGCAAATCGTAGCTCCATGTGATAAATGCAGGGAAACAGTTAGGCTGACAGAGAAGATTTCAGAATTAGAGACACGCATCCAAACTTTAATTGAGGACAGTAAGAATGCTAGGGCTCTAGATACAGCTTTGGATGCGTCTAGATCAGGGACTCCTGTACATTGTCCGGTTCCAGCAGAGCCGCTGCAGCAGGGCAACTGGGTGACGGTGAGGCAGCGTAGTCGTGGGTCAAAACACCGCTCTTCTGTTCCGATCAAAACATTAAACAGGTTCTCCCCACTCAGTGATGCACCCACTGAGAAACCTGATGAAAGTGCTCTAGTTATTGGTGATTTTATTGTACGGAACGTGAATATAGAGACACCAGCCACCATAGTCAAATGTTTACCGGGAGCCAGAGCGCCTGACATCTTGGCAAATTTAAAAGTGCTGGCTAATGCTAAACGTAAATACAGTAAGATTTTTATTCATGCTGGCGCTAATGATCTTTGACTTCGCCAGTCACATTGGACGAGCTTTTGGGGCAGACCTGATCTGTTTAAAAGAGATGATCTTCATCCCTCCTGGGGTGGCGCCACTCTTCTCTCTAGAAATATGGCAAATAGTCTTAGTGTTTATTCTTGACTAACTGGGGCCCAGGTCAGGAAGCAGACAGACCGGCTAAACCAACCGTCTGCTGGCTGCCTCCCATCACAGAGGTCAGTTAATTTTCAGCACATAGAAACTCTTTCACCTAGATATCACACTATAGAGACTGTGTCTGTTCCCCAAACTAGAAAATACAAAAAACGTCCAAACCAAGTTAAGGTTAACAATTTAATTGAGGTTCAACAAATAAAAAACAAATGCAATATTGATAAACAAATGATAAAGCTTGGCTTATTGAATATCAGATCCCTTTCTACGAAAACACTTTTTGTAAATAATATGATCACTGATCATAATCTAGATGTGCTCTGTTTGACAGAAACCTGGCTAAAACCTGATGAATACATTATTTTAAATGAGTCCACCCCCCAAGATTACGGTTATAAACATGAGCAGCGTCTAAAAGGCAAAGGGGGAGGAGTTGCTTCAATTTATAATAACGTTTTCAGGATATCTCAGAGGGCAGGCTTCAAGTATAACTCGTTTGAAGTAATGGTGCTTCATATAACATTATCCAGAGAAACCAATGTTAATGATAAATCCCCTGTTATGTTTGTACTGGCTACTGTATACAGGCCACCAGGGCACCATACAGACTTTATTAAAGAGTTTGGTGATTTTACATCCGAGTTAGTTCTGGCTGAAGATAAAGTTTTAATAGTTGGTGATTTTAATATCCATGTTGATAATGAAAAAGATGCATTGGGATCAGCATTTATAGACATTCTGAACTCTATTGGTGTTAGACAACACGTTTCAGGACCTACTCATTGTCGAAATCATACTCTAGATTTAGTACTGTCACATGGAATTGATGTTGATAGTGTTGAAATTATTCAGCCAAGTGATGATATCTCAGATCATTATTTAGTTCTGTGCAAACTTCATATAGCCAAAATTGTAAATTCTACTTCTTGTTACAAGTATAGAAGAAGCATCATTTCTACCACAAAAGACTGCTTTTTAAGTTATCTTCCTGATGTATCCAAATTCCTTAGCATATCCAAAACCTCAGAACAACTTGATGATGTAACAGAAACTATGGACTCTCTCTTTTCTAGCACTTAAAATAAAGTTGCTCCTTTGCGCTTAAGGAAGGTTAAGGAAAACAGTTTGACACCATGGTATAATGAGCATACTCGCACCCTAAAGAGAGCAGCCCGAAAAATGGAGCGCAGCTGGAGGAAAACAAAACTAGAGGTATTTCGTATTGCTTGGATGGAAAGTAACATATCCTACAGAAAAGCATTAAAAACTGCTAGATCCGATTATTTTTCTTCTCTTTTAGAAGAAAACAAACATAACCCCAGGTATTTATTCAATACAGTGGCTAAATTAACGAAAAATAAAGCCTCAACAAGTGTTGACATTTCCCAACACCACAGCAGTAATGACTTTATGAACTACTTTACTTCTAAAATCGATACTATTAGAGATATAATTGCAACCATTCAGCCGTCAGCTACAGTATCGCCTCAGACAGTGCACTATAGAGCCCCTGAGGAACCGTTCCACTCATTCTCTACTATAGGAGAGGAAGAATTGTATAAACTTGTTAAATCATCTAAACCAAAAACATGTATGTTAGACCCTATACCATCTAAGCTCCTAAAAGAGGTGCTTCCAGAAGTCATAGATCCTCTTCTGACTATTATTAATTCCTCATTGTCATTAGGATATTTCCCCAAAACCACAACTTGACCCCAAAGAACTAGTTAATTATAGACCAATCTTGAATCTCCCTTTTCGGTTCAAGATACTAGAAAAGGTGGTATCCTCACAATTATATTCCTTCTTAGAGAAAAATGGTATATGTGAGGATTTCCAGTCAGGATTTAGACCGTATCATAGTACGGAGACTGCTCTCCTTAGTTACAAATGATCTGCTCTTATCATCTGATCGTGGGTGTATCTCTATTAGTTTTATTGGATCTTAGTGCTGCTTTTGACACAATTGAGCACAACATTCTTTTGCATAGACTTGAACACTTTGTTGGCATCAGTGGAAGTGCATTAGCATGGTTTAAATCGTACTTATATGACCGCCATCAGTTCGTAGCAGTGAATGAAGATGTATCCTATTGATCACAAGTGCAGTATGGAGTACCTCAAGGCTCAGTACTAGGGCCGCTACTCTTCACGCTTTATATGTTACCCTTGGGAGATATCATCAGGAAACATGGTGTTAGCTTTCACTGTTATGCTGATGATACTCAGCTCTATATTTCTTCGTGGCCCGGTGAAACACACCAATTTGAAAAACTAATTAAACATCCAGGATACTAGAAGCAATCCCACAGTCCTGGAAGCAATTATTAGGCAAAACGCCACACCTGTGCTCTGCTCACCTGTAGGGGAGACGCAAAGGCAAACCGAGGAGGAGCCGGCAGGTCCGTAACACCCCCTCCCTTAAGACTAGGGGTGTAACGATACGCGTATTCGTATTGAACCGTTCGGTACGACGCTTTCGGTTCGGTACGCGGTACGCATTATGTATACCGAACGGTTCGTTGGAGTAATTAATTATATTTGAAAAAAAAAAAAAAAGAGAGAGAAAGAAATATAATGATATGCGTTCAACAAGGTAGCCCAATAACCCAAACAACGTAACAGGCAACGCCCCTGACACTCCCGAAGAAGAAAAAAACACCATCTTATATGTTTATGTTAGGCTACTCAGCAGGCGCTCGCTCACTCAGTACGCGCTGAAGGCTCGTTGCAAAATAGCCAATGCGTTTAACAGACTAGAAATGAGAAGATCCTCCAATAACCAACAGGTCTGGTGTTTGGGTGCACTTTGGATTCCCTTTAAGCTATAATGGTGATGGCAAGAGAGTGGTGGATAAAAAAACAACGGTATGTCGCATCTGCAACATGACAGGGTACACCAGCGGGATTACAAAAAAAAACAAAAAAAAAAACCAGCGGGAATATCTAGGATATATGCGTCAGTACTATCTGGGAAAAGACGGAAAAAAGGAGAAACATGCACGCAGCAAACTATCCCTGCAGCATTTAGACACTATAGCTTACAGGGAATCCAACCCAAACACCAGACCTGTTGGTTATTTTAGGATCTTATATTTCTGGTCTGTTAAATGCATTAGACATTTTGCAACGAGCCTTCAGCGCGTGCTGAGTGAGCGAGCGCCTTAGGGGCCGTTCACATATCGTGCCTAAAAACGCATGGAAAACGCTAAGCGCGTCTTTCTCCTCCTTTCCAAAGCGCTCGGGCAGAAGCGCTCATGAGGCGTCTGTCTTTGCTAAGCAACAATGACGTGCTCTCTCCATGAGACGCGGAAATTTCAGCGTAGGATAAATGGATTTGCAGCTCTAAAAATCGCTTGCAGTAGCTCTGCTACTGAATTTATTTCAAAATTGCAATCCATATACAACTATGATCAGCTGTTCCTTCATCTTGGCTGAGCTCTCAACGTTGTTACGGGAAAGGATGAAGCTGATTGGTTGGTTCTTGTCACATGACCCGCGGTGCGCTTGCGGCATTCTGAAAAGTTGAGATGTTTTTACATTTTGCTGTATCTAAAACGTATCGAACCGAACCGAACCGTGACATCAGTGTATCGTATCGAACCGAACCGTGAATTTTGTGAACCGTTACACCCCTACTTAAGACAGATGCCCCTAAAAGGCCTCTGCAAAAACAGTCAAAACCCCACACAACAAATGACAAAATATTCTTAATTTTTTTAAATAATCACTATAAACAAAGTGAGCACTTAACTTTAGTTTAAGGGATGTTAACATCCCATATACATGGACTGGACAGAAGAACTCTTGTCCACAAGCCCCAAACCCTTCTACTCTCCAACAGCTCCAATCGCCCTCCTCCCTTACCAAGAGCTCCAGCAAATCCCGGTACCTGGAAAGCTACATTTAAGGAGACTAGGCAGAAAAAGAGTGGAAAAACAGGGAGAGAGAGAGAAAGAGATCTAGGACAAGACAAAAAGTTCACTCCAGCCCACCCGGAGCACGGAACAAGGCGTCAGCCATCACATTGTCCACACCCCGAATGTGCCGTATCTGCAAGTTATATGGCAGTAAAAATAAAGCCCAGCGCATAAGGCGCTGACTAGGACTCTTTAAAGAGTGGAGGAATGTCAGTGGATTGTGATCCGAGTAGACAGTTATAGGAACAGCGCCCCCAGCTAAGTACACATCAAATAATACCCTAGTAATACCCTACCATGCCCAGAAAGCACCGCAACTCGGTTTTGGTGGTAGGAACAGGAAACTTATCAATAGCCACCACCTTAGCATGGACTGGCTTCACTTGCCCCTGCCCTACAATCTTTCCCAAGTAGACCACTGTAGCCTGGGCAAACTCGCACTTGGCTAAATTTACAGTGAGGCGAGCATCAACCAACCTAGAAAAGAGAGACCGAATACGGTCCAGATGTTCAGACCATTCCTCGCTATACACAACCACATCATCGAGGTACACAGCGCATCCCTGCAAACCGGAAACAACACGGTTCATAAGTCGTTTAAATGTGGCTGGAGCACTTCGTAAACCAAAACTCATAACAGAGTAAGAATATAGCCCAGAGGGTGTAATAAAGGCTGAAACTTCCTGAGCTCGAAATGACAATGGGACTTCATAATATCCTTTCAATAAGTCAAATTTACTCACAAACCTTGCAGATCCAACACGATCAACACAATCTTCAACCCTTGGGAGTGGAAAAGAATCTGATTTTGTGATGTTATTCAGTTTACGATAATTGGTACAGAATCTATGTGTTCCATCAGGTTTACTGACTAATATACAGGGTGAAGCCCAACTCGAATAGGAAGGCTTAGCCAACCCATTATCCAAAAGGTACTGCACCTCTGCCTCTAGATGTCGCTGTTTGTCTTGTGACACCTGATAGAACCGCTGTCTTATTGGTTCTGCATCACCAACATCAATATCATGCTCAATTAAATGAGTACATGATGGCGTATCTGAGAATAAAGAAGGAAAATCAGACAACAAAGATGACAGTTCTGATGCACGCTCCTCTGGCAAATGTCCAAACAAAGCATTTAACTCTGCCAGTTTCTCAGAGTTCCTCAAACGAGGTTTCAGCACACAGTCATCAGGATCTACCACATCCTCCCCACTACTTGATGCCACCATGTAGGGAGTCCCAAGGGCCCTATGAGCCTCAACAACTGTGGCTAAAGAAACAGGCATAACCCGCTCACCAGACTCTGCTGCCCCAGAGACTGAAAACCTGTCATAATAGGACTTCAACAGATTTATGTGACAGAGCTGAGTGGAACGCCTGCGATTTGGTGTAGAAAGTAAATAATTCCGGTCTGACACCTGTTGAACAACCCTATAAAGGACCGGTGTATTTTGCAAGGAAAGGATAATTTGCTATCGGCAATAATGACAACACCTGATCACCAGGACTGAACACCCTCTGCTCAGCTCGACGGTCATACCAACTCTTCATTTTCTGTTGGGCTTTAGTCAGTTTTTCATTCGCCATCTCACAGGCTAAAAACAGCCTACAACGAAAACCATTTATGTAGTCCAACAAATTAACATGAGACTCAGGACACTTCAGTTCCCCCTGTAAGACTGCTAAAGGCCCACGAACTATGGCCAAAGACCAGATCATTAGGCGAGAAACCAGTGCTCTCCTGGGTAACCTCTCGTGCAGCCAACATTAGCCATGGGAGCCCCTCTTCCCAGTCTCTGTTAAGCTCAACACAATAATCCCTGAGAAGCGACTTCAGTGTCTCATGACAACGCTCCAGAGCACCTTGGCTCTGGGCGTGATATGCACTACTAAGCCTGTGTTTCACACGCAACTGCTCGAGCACCTCTCTGAACATGCGTGATGTAAAGTTTGAGCCTTTATCACTCTGTATAGTTTGAGGGATGCCAAAGATGGAAATAAACTGTGAAAGGGCTTACACCACAGACCTAGTTGTGATCGTACGCAAAGCATAGGCAGCTGGGTATCGCGTAGACTGACACATCACAGTCAGTAGGTAAACACACCCCAACTTATATGAAGGCAATGGTCCCACACAATCAATTAACAAATGTTCGAATGGTTTTCCTATAGCTGGAATAAGGTAAAGTGGAGCTGGCTTTAACACCTGATTAGGCTTCCCTGTCAACTGGCATACATGACACGTCTTAATGAAGGATGCCACATCCTTCTTTAGGCGAGGCCAATAGAAGTACTTCATAAGACGGTCATAGGTCTTTCTTACCCCCAAGTGCCCAGCTACATCCCCATGAGCTGTCTGTAGGACCAAGTCTCTAAACTTAAATGGCACAATCACTTGAAACACTGGATCCTCGACCCCTTCATCAGTGTGAGAAGACCACTTCCGGATCAACAACCCATCCTGAATAAAATAACCCCTCGCTGCATTTCGCAACTCCTCAGGTGGTAACACCCCAACGAACAGATCTTTTAATGTTGCATCCACCTTTTGAGCTGCCACAACATCACTATGAGAGAGAGATGGTGGTAGATTAGGCACAACAGCAGACTTAAACTCTCTACTCGGAGAAACATCATCATCATTAGAGGCATGGCTCATAGCCCGTGTCACGGCACAAGCTGTAAAGACAGTCAAATTCTGACCACGAACGACACTGTCGGCTGCAATAGAAGGAACATTGTTAACAATTACAGGGGGCAGTATATCACGCCAGACACGTTCTCCAGCCAAATTGTTACCTATAGAGGGCGTCCATGTTCTTTTAGGTAAGGTTCTTTTAGGTATTTTTTACTTCCCCTTGTACCAAATCAGACTGCAGATTAATCCTGTGCAATGGAACAGAGACAACCTGCAACCCAATCCCCCGGACTAAAACATTGTTCCCAGTACTCAAGTCTGCAGAAAAAGGCAATACAGACTCCAAGATAAAAGACTCCGACGCCCCTGTGTCCCTAAGTATCTTAATTGTCACTCGTTTGGAACTACCCACCAGTGAAACTAAACCATCTGTAACAAAAGGAAAGTAACCACTTCCACCAGTCACAACTGAATCAGCTCCACCGTTTCTCTCACTAGCCCCAACAGAGCTCAGGCCTGATAGCTGAAATGACGTCACAACGCCCTTAGGTTCAACCTCAGTCTCACCCATCAAAACTTTAGCAGGTCTAACAGATTCAGATACAGCAAGTGTGACTCCCCTAACAACCTCAGTACCCTTTCTCTGACTTTTCCCCTTTAAAACAGGACAGTCTTTCTTCCAATGCCCCTTTTCCAAGCAGTATCGACACACATCAGCATCATTCTTAGCCTGACTGGTAGGTGTAAAGGCAGAAAACCTAGAATCTCTGCGAAAACTCACAGCACCTTTACGTGACTGATTAGAGTGTGAATCTATTCTACTCTTGAGGTGATGACTCAAACGAACCCGAAGAAGAAGACCCCAAAGCTCTATTGAAACGTCCAAAACGTTGTTCCTGATAAACCTTACCTGTATTGTTTTCTTTTAAACTATACTTGTGTGTCAAAGCAAAATCATCAGCCATAACTGCGGCTTCCGCTGCGGTTTTCATCTTATGCTCAAATACATGGGTAGCGACACGCTCAGGAAGGATATTTCTGAACTGTTCTAAAACAATCAGATTAGACAATTCTTCAAAAGTAGTGACTCCTACTGCAGAGCACCAACGATTAAAATGGCTGTACAATTCCCTCGCTACCTCTGTATACGTCTGTTTATCTCCCTTCCTCCAGCTGCGAAACCTCAAACGATAAGCTTCAGGAACTAATTCTTAAATTTTAAGCACTGCCTCTTTTACTTTGACATACTTTTTTCTGTCTGGTACAGGCAAAGCAATAAAGGCTTCTTGTGCTCTACCTACCAGAACACTTTGGAGTAACAACGTTCTTTCAGAGTCAGACCAGCCACGGTCATCAGCCACACTCTCAAATAAAGAAAAGAAAATATCTGGATCTCTCTCATTAAACTTTGGCAGCAACCTAACCATGCTAGATATATCAGGGGAACGCACAGACCCCCTAGGAGCAGTACCCTCATCCCCATCAACTGGAAGCCTACCTTCAGCGCTCAGTTTCAGCCTTTCTACAGCCACATCACGTTCACTTTTTATTCTTTCCATCTCTACTTGACACTCTGCCTCACGTTGAGCTTCTCTCTCTCTACGTTCTGCCTCACTTTGAGCTTCTCTCTCTTTCTGTTGCATTTCTATCAATACTTTTTGTTGCTCAAACGTAAGTGACACTTTAGAAAACTGTCATAATTGGTGTTGATGTTTCTCCTAACTCTAACTCATTCCATAATTAGAGATACAGGTGACGAAAGAATATTCCTAACAACCAGTTCAGCCTGAACTGACACTCTAATCTGGGCTAATTTAGCGGTTCTGGGTAAACCTAAGTCAAAGTTATAATGGTCACAAACCTGACGCAACTGATCCTTTTTCAAATCATTCAAAACCTCCACGGATGGAGCTACAAAAAAATCCTCCAAACTAGCCATACAAATGAAACAAATTCTACAACATACAATTCTTGCAGATAGGCTACTAAAGAAAAACGAGCTCACCTTTCAAATGCAAATGTGGCCACAACACTGCACATCAGACGAGACAAAACGGAGCTGCCCTATAAAAAGAAATAAGAAAAACAACGATCCTCTTCATGCATTTCCCAAGGACAGAGATTTTTACTACACAATATCAGTGGAGCCTTAACTCCTCCGACAAAATGCTGTTAAAGCAGGCTTCCACGATGGTGCCCTCTGCCCAGGATAGCACAAAAATAACAAACTAAAATAAAAAACAAAATAAACATTAAAACTAACGGGCACTCTTAAAGCTCCGATAAGTATTTTATCGAATACTTTATCAATAAACTCAATCTTGAACACGCAGTGCAGACCCACACTTACCAAACAATAGCCCACCGCCAATACTTCAACCTGGCTCACTTCAAAAAACAGCCCAGGCACAAATTAACTAAATGTTCTCCTCCTCTCACGCACCAACAACGAAAAATAAATAAATTATTCCAAACGCAATTAATTTTCAAAATAATACACATGCGTCTTTCCAATGAATCAAAACAAACTTTCAATTCAATGAACTATCAAAGCTCTTTCCAAATCAAACGCACTTAAACGAAACGGTCTCAATACATTTAAAGCTTAACACCTAGGCTCTCTTTTTTTTCTTAAACCTAGTTATACGCATAAAAAATTATATATTTACCGACTTCTTTTTGGATCCATATTTTGACGAGCCCCCCAAATCTTTTTGTCATTTGATCCCGATCGTTCACATCCCTTGACGAGCCACCAATCTGTTACGTGCAGCCTGTGCCGGGCTACGCAACAGAGAGGGAAGACCACGCGGATATTTGCTTTAAAGAAAATATATTTATTAATGATAAAGAATGAGAAACATAAAGTAAATACCGGTCTGGAGAGCTTTTAAACATCCAGGATACTAGAAGCAATCCCACAGTCCTGGAAGCAATTATTAGGCAACACGCCACACCTGTGCTCTGCTCACCTGTAGGGGAGATGCAAAGGCAAAACGAGGAGGAGCCTGCAGGTCCGTAACACTAATGAATGTTGTTCAGTTGCTTTGACGCAATGCATTTTGTTTAAAGCGCTATATAAATAAAGGTGACTTGACTTGACTTGACTTTGTTTACGTTTCAGTTCTTCAGGGACAGAACTGTTTGTGTCCGTTATGGAATAACTCATGCTAAGAAACTGTGTCTTGGTAGTAAAAAAAGGCATGGTTTTGCAATGTACAGTGTCACAAACAGAATGAGATGATCCACCAGAAAAAAAAAAATGAATAAAAGATAGGTGAAAGATAGTGTATATTTGAATTTTGGCACTCCCTCGTGACGCGCTCTGATGCACCTGTCAGCTGATGAACTTATAGCGATCGCCTTTTTCTTTGTTTGTTTTATTTTTCAACGTTTTTTTTTTTTTTTTATGTGAGTGTGTTTTATGTTGAATGTGAATGTATCTGCATGATTACCATCTGTTTGAATGCAAATCAGCCCAAATCAGCTCGCTATTACTGCATGCTCACGGCTATATTTAGAGAGAGAGGATTATTTACTTTATGACACCTGAAGCCCCGAGGAAGAACCGGTCCTTGTCGTCTCTATCTGGAGCTTGGGCCTTTAAATATTCTGGCCGGATATGAACAAAGTAGCAGTCCAACCAATACAAAGATTTACACGCATTTTAAGTGTTTGCTGTCACAAAGCTGTTAATGAACTGAGGTGTGTTGTGCAGTGTGATCATCTTACATGTTCTTCTTTTCTGCTTAACTCAATAGCTCCTTTGGACAGCGTTACAGTGACTCCGTCTGCCTCTGGCACTCTGTCGTTCCACTCCTGGACCATTCAAACAGAAACAATAAGGTTCTGACATGTATTCTTCAAATTCAGAAGACTGTATATATAATAGAATATAAAATTATATTATGTTATGTCCTATTATATTATGTTATATATATATTTGAATGAGTCTAAAATGTGTCAGCTTTGAGCTCACCTTGAACTCTTTAATGCTGGCAGGACCAAGGTGATGAACCCACATCATTGTGGCGAGACAGAAACTCCGGAAGTCCATCTTGCTCTTTGCAGGGACCCTCTTATGTTGTCTGAGGTGGTTGGACACCTCAGCCATGTCCTCCTCTGTGAGAGCAAGGATTTTGGACTCCTTGCTTGCACCACTGGAGGAATGGTATGACTATCTCACCCCTGTACAGTCTATTACACCCATCACAAATTACAATGCCCAACTGACTCTACATCCCTTTGAGTGGAAGTACTCGGCCAGGGAGTCACAAGACGCATCCTCCCTGACCAATTTCCTGACTTGTGAGAAATTCATAACCCTCCCTTCTCTTGCCCACTTCTCTTGTGACTTCTTGGCCCTCAGGACTTCCTCCTGGATACGGCCTTCCTCTGCATCCCCCAAGCAGGAGTTTCTTAAGTGATGGTCAATTTTGATCTATTTTGACAAATCAAGCAGTGGACCACGCTGCAAGGGTTCCTGTACACAGCTGAAGAACGTCCAGATTATTTCTCAGTAACATAACTCACTTAATACACTGTGCACTCGGATGAGTTTATTGTGGAAAAATAATATTATTATAAATAATGTAAAAAAATATGTAAACGACAACTCTTTATCTTTATTCATTTTCGTGCTGCGCTTTGTGCTCAGAAAAACCGCACGTCAGAAAAGCACACAAATTAAACGTTTAAATAACCAGTAAGGATTTAAACAGATGCAAAAAAATATATATAATAAATTGTGAATGAGTTAACTGATGTTAATGTATGTCGCAGTATATTAATTCCACTGGACCTGGGGGGTATTCCAGAAAGCTTGGTTAACTTACCATTTGATAAACTATAACCTCTGTGTTGATTTACCCCAAACAGGCATACCATGAGTATGTCGGTTCCAAAACACCTGAGAAGAGTTAGCTTAATCAACCTCTGACTGGTTACCCAGAGTTAATGCGCGTGCACGGTGCATGTATAAAGACATTTTCAATGGATCGCCGATTTCACGAGTCACCATGGAAACTCAAAGCGAAAAAAAGAGAGCCGCGTATTTCACAGAGGCGGAGTTGGAAGTTTTAATGCATGCTTATGAGGAGTTTAAGCCAATAATATTAAAAAGAAGCAATACAGCTGCATCGGCTAAAGCAAGAGAGTTGGCTTGGCAAAAAATAACGGACAGAGTAAATGCGTGAGTGTATTAAATTACAAATTTGGTATTGGCTCCCGTTTTATTGAAATGCAAAATAATGAAGTATGACTTATACATACTTTTGAATATGTTAAATCACTATGAAAGCATTTACTTTTCCTGCCATTTTATTTCTTTAGCTTGAAATAATAATGTATATTTCTTATTTAATAAGGTGTAATCCTTCTGGAGCCACAAGAACTTCAAAATGAAACACAAAAACATTCTGCAAAAAGGTAATATTTGATTACACAATTACTGAACTATTATTATAACAGGATTTATTATATTCATTCTGTCATGCAGCTAACAGAAAAAAGACTGAAGCCCGTCTAACTGGCGGGGGGCCACCACCACCTCCCCTTACCCCATCTGAGGAGCTGGCTCTGTCCCTTAATAAAGGGCGACCAGTGGTTGCTGGCATTCCAGGGGGCAGTTCATCACACATATGCACCACAAGTGATGGTTAGAAAAGGGTGAAATGTAAGTTTACCTCTATGATTTGTTTTCATTTTTTATCCTGATAAATTACTATCTCTGTCACTTAAAGGCTTTTTGAACAAGATTAATTTATGTAGGCTCATTTTATTTAACTGCATATGATGTATTATTTTCTTTGATAATATTGAGAATTTAACGGGTTGTGTGTTCTTATAGATACTGATGGACGGATTGTATTATTGGACTGTCCAGAAAGAACACAGTCTGTCACAGTTGTAAGTGATTTGTTGTCAGGTACTTTTAGGGTTTTTTTTTTTTTTTTTTTTGCCAAATAATGTATACTTGAATATTTGTCTTGTAGGATGAAGATGATGATGACGATGAAGAGACCACATCTGCTGTGACAGAAGTGGACAGTGCTGGTAGATCCACTGAGGTATGATGCATACCATTATGATGTATGGCCCCTTTTTGCATTAGAGTAACAAACTGTCATTGTCCTTTCATAGTACATACCTAGGGATTTGCCCACAGATGAGGGTCCTTCAGCCTCAGCACACAATCTAAGCAGGGTAACAATTTGTGTCCATGTGTCCATATTTTAATTTTATTGTCTGACCAAACAATCTCATTTATTACATTTTTCCACCTTAGTTGCCAGCAAAGGAGCTGTATAAGGTCCATCTTCAAAAACAAATAAGAAAAAGTGACATGGAGATGGACCTTATACAGCTTCAAATGGAAGAGAAAAGGCTCCTCATTAAAAAAGCAGCACTTGAAATAGAATTACTTGAGAATCGCCTTAAGGTGAGAACTTGTCTGAATATTAATCTGTTGCATGTTAAAAGTGGTCTGTCTGTCTCTATCTATCTATCTATCTATCTAGCTATCTAGCTATCTAGCTATCTATCTATCTGTATGTATGTATGTATGTGTAAAGCAATATAAAAAAAAAACATTTTAATGAATTTTACTTTTATTGTTTTTCAGGAAATGAAGAAATAAACTGCCTGGCAGACCAGTGCAAAAAAAACTAATAAAAGTAATTTTGACAAATCCTGTCTCTCAAAAGTCTTCCGTCTCTGTTGGCCTCTAAAATCTGTCGGTGTTCCTCTGGGCCATCTTCCTCAATACAAGGAGGGTGGCTCTCTCCTCTTATAGTGGCAATATTGTGAAGCACAACACAAGCCACAATAATGTTGCATGCCCTCTCTGGACTAACCCGGAGCCCACGCAGACACTGAAACCGAGATTTGAGGATCCCTATAGTCATCTCCACCTTGGCCCGTGTTCGGCTGTGAGCCAGGTTAAACCGTGTCTGTGGTCCAGGCTCAGGTTCAGGGTAGGGTGTCATTAAATAGGGCAGACAAGGGTATCCTCTGTCCCCCAGCAAGTAACCATTGTACTGTCCTGTAATGATTGAAGTGTACAACACAAATATAGTAAAAACGAAAAAACAAAAATTGTATAAAGCAAATCATACCCTGCTGAAATGTCTGGCATAATGATGACTCGCGGAAAATTCTGGCATCATGCACAGATCCTGGCCATTTTGCCTCGACATTGGTGATGATTTGGGTTGCCTCACATATTACCTATAGTTAGTGGAAAAAGTAATGACTTTGATGATTTTAAGAAGGGGAAAAAATCAAGTTGTTACCTGCACATTGATACTATGAATAGATTTCCTATTAACATAGTCTCCCTCATTTATTGATGGAGCTTTAATAGGAATGTGAGTGCCATCAATGCACCCAATTACATTTGGAAACCCTGAAACAGAAAGTTTTGGAAGTATGAAGTGTGTGCATAAGGAATACATGTATAGATATTAATAATATGACTAAATATTAAATATGCGTCATATATTTTACTACAAAGGGCAAACCTGCCACTCTGTGGAATTCGTCTTTAATAACAAGCAGAGGTTTATGGCCAGGGAACTGTACAAACGTGGGTAACAACTGTTTAAGTGCCAGACACACTGTACGAACGGCTCTACACACAGTTGCCTTTCCCACATGCTCTGAATCGCCCACACTGTACAAAAAATGGCCAGACGCAAAAAACCTAAGTGCTATGCACAGAATGTTTTCTGTGCTAAGCGCAGAGCCGCGGTTTGTCACATTTGCGATATGCGGTTTTAAAAGACGTGTTAAATAAACTAATGAATCTTTTGAAAAACGATAACGCTCTTTTAAATATTCATTAGGGTAAGCAAACACATCAATACGCGGTCTTATAACCCTCTCCCGATGAAAAAAACCTCGTATAATTTGTGCTTCAACGTCCACAGGATCCTCGTCAAAAGGGCACGCCATGCTCACCAACCTTCTGAAACGAAGTTACACTGAAACATAGCTGCTCTCGAGCAGGTTATCTTCAGAGAGTCAGTTGCTATGGTTACATACATACCCAGAAAGTTACCTCTGTTTTTGGAACCGAACGTTGAGGTTATCCACGAACTTACCCTTATACATACCCAGGTATGTCACATAACCTGCTTTTTGGAATACCCCCCAGAACTGCAGCTGATAGAATGTGTGCAGCAGCACAATGCAACATTTCTTCGAAAGCAGAGACATTTTTATCGTCCACAACCAAAAATATTGACATCCTACCCTCGGCAGAAATCGAGGACGGGGCAGACCGGACCGCGAGGGCACTTTAGCATTGGACGTCAAAGTCGCAGGGACTCGAGACCACCTAAAATTACATTTATTTGAATGCATTTGTGAGAGCGCGATTACGAGTAAAGTTAGTCCTGCCTGTCTGTGCAGCGTCTCTCTACTAACACTGAAGCTGTGGATTTTGATTACTTCAAAACACAAAGAGATTTTCTTTCTGTTTCCAAGTATTTTATTGACAAAAAGGCAGCGTGTGTGAGTGATCCGTTGTGTGTCTGTACTTGTGTGCGTGCACTCCTTGTCAGCAGAACTTGTTTAGAACGGCTACAGTAACGGCATTAATAGTGCTATTGATTGAGCAGTAATGGAGTACTCTGAGAGCGAGCAGAAACCAGAGTTCTCTGACTTTAAAAAAAAAACTGTTTCAGTCAAAATCAGGCTGTTCAGCTCTCAATGCACTTTGATCCCATACGCTGTTTTGGGGTGGAAACTGGGGTGGCAAAGCTCATTTTTTGCCACCCTTGTGGACACGCCACTGCTTTAAAGCTCTGCCATGTAAACATTTCAGTTAGTGTTCTGTCCTCACATGATGTGCAAGCGCACTGTCAAACAGCACCAAACTGCATTTTTGTTGGGTCAGACCCATCTGCTAGCGATGGAAAAATATGCACAAAACAATCCACTTTTAAATGTTAATTTATCATCAGAGGGACAGATAATTTCTCAGGGGAGGCACTGCCCCCCCCTAGACACGCCCCTGCTGTTGACCCCCCCCCCCCCCCCCCACAACATATTTTCATTTTCGACTGCCCTCTATCCATCCATAAAGACAGTCAGACAGACATGGTGCCATCAGGCCTATTTAAAAACTGCATCTTTGTTGAACTTTAGGTGAAAACTGTAAAAGTAGAAAACTGTGAAGCGGATCAGGGGAGCTTCACATTAAAGACCATATTTTCTGCCCTTTGGTGGACAACTTGAGAGGTGGTCAGGTAAGTCTTTCCTATCGGTTGTACATCAAATCTAATTGGCTTAATTTACTGTCATCCAGTCGTACTCTGATAAGTAACCCCTTCTTTTTGTGTTCTTTTCTCCGTCATCACAGGTGAAGAGATTGGAGTCGGTCCTCACCAGAGACAAGCCAGCGAATGTGTTCAGGGCTAACAGGTGGAGGCATACCTGGTGTGTGGCCCACCTCTGAACTTGCACCGGTCGAGAAGCGGAACCACAACAACACCAACTTGCCCAGCGGGAACAGGTAGCGTTCAGCAGGAATGGAAACGATGTACAAAAATGGGAAAGGTTCTTCTGAGCAGTGTCTAAGGGAAAAGAGGCCTAATGATGTATTTACGGTCAATATCCTTTTTTTTAGTTCATAAAGTTAATGATTTGTATTTTTTATGTATGTATTTTTATTTCAGTTTGTCAGTTGATTTGATTTTGATTATATTATGATCAGTTTTACTTAAACCACTTTATAAATGCTTTATACTATTTTATTTATAGCTCGTATGTGTATCTTTGAGTAATGCCACTTCTTGGTTTAAAGTACATAACCAGTTTTGTCTGTTTTCTTAATTGCAGAATATTTATCATGTGCATCCAGTCCTTCGTGCTGTCTTTGCTGTAAACTGGTTTAAAGGGACAGAAGTGAGAGACTTATTTACCCTCATTTGATAAAACGGTTTTGAAAAAAATTATTTTACATTTAGAAATTTCTAGAATATCTGTTTCAGGTTTTTTGTTAGTGTAAAAACTTTTCCCAAATAAAAAAAAAAGTAAGTAAGTGAAATTTTCACTTATTTTTCACCAGATCTTGAAGTGTTCCTGTAGCTCAGTGGATGAACATTGCATTAGCAAGCGTAAGGTTTGGGGTTCGATTCCCCGGAAACACATGATAGGTGAAAATTGTTAGTCTGAATGCACTGTAAGTGGCTTTGGATAAAAGTGTCTGCTAAATGCATTAACTGAATATTATTTAATTAAATTTTACTCAATAAAATGTACTTATTATTATTATTGTTTTTTTTACTTAACTTAGTTAAGTAGATTTACTTAATTTCCAAATGTGTTAAATTTACTTGAAAAATGCTTGTGCAAAAACTTGCCAAATAAAAATTAAGTAAATTTACTTATTACTTTTTTCAGTGTACCTCAACTTTGTGTTTTTCTTTTGTTTGTGTTTTTAACTATAATATACAGATATAGTGTATTTATTGTAGTTTTGTTGTTCTGTTGGTTGTTTACAATTGTCCATTTACATATTAAATAACTGTAGATAAAGGCAGCACGTTAACGCGAGACTCTTATCGGGGCGATAAAAAAAAATATCGCCGTTAATCTATTCTCAAAGTTGGGTTGGGAGCTGGGTCTATACTAAGCAAGCTATGATGACTTTCACTTTGATATTTTATATAACTGACTCGCTGAGGACAGCCTAAAAAGATGCTCAGGACTGTTGACGGGCCACTGCTGCGCATCTTCACGAAAGCTTATCTTTTTCATGTGTTGTTAAGCCGTACCGCTTGTCGATTTAAACATTAAAGCATCCAAAAACTAGACGCGGAAAAGCTGAACAGAGTAGCGCGTGCCGTTAGGTGCGGAGAGAGAGAGAGAGAGAGCCGCGTATCACGGACAGCGACACTGAACCGAGCTCTCTTCTGCGAAGTTCTCCTCGAAGTTCCTCCTGCACCAGAACGAACAAATGCAAATCGCAGTTTGAACAAACAAAAAGATGTGAAAGAGCCCAATTCAACACCACGGTGTTCTGGTGTTTAGGGCTCGCGCAGAGAAAGGCGTCTCAAAACACTAGAACATCGAATTTGCTTATTTTCGCTCTTGTGCCGACAAATACATACAAAATATGTTAAAATATCCACCTTGGAAATTATGCTCGAAAAACTGTCAGTTATTTCTTAAGTGAAAGTAAACCGTTGAGGAAAAAAAATGGGATGTGTATTATATTGGATGCGTTCATCGTCTCTTAAAGTGACTGCGTCTAATTTAGCTACTGGCTGCTGTAATGTTAATCCAAGAAAATGAAAGAAAGAAAGAAAGAAAGAAAGAAAGTCACTCACTGCTCTTGACTGAATTTCTTTGTAGTTTTAACAGTCAAACCAAAAATTATTCAGAAACCAGATATAATTTTTTATATATATAGCAAAACTGTAATAATGTGAGAAATGTTGAAGGTGTCTGAATAAATGTAGGTTTGATTGCATATTTCATTTTTACATTGAAGACTATCCAGTGCTATTTTACATTTAATTATTTGGTTTCTGTACCTTGACACCTACAAACTTGAAAAAAAAAAAAAAAAAAACTTAAACATTGGTGTGAAAAAGGAGTTATGTTGTTTGCACCTTGTGCAATGTGGAATTAGTTTACAGCTTTTTCAAGCACTTTGTGATGCATTTTGGAAACAGGAGATGAGACCCTTTTCTAATGCACCATCTAGCTTGATAAACCCCTTCTCAAAGACTTACTGTTTGTCAATTTTATTTGGGTAACTCACATATTCTGAATGCCTTCATCAGAATTCGAATGAGCCATTTTAATCTAGATGAATCTAGATTAATTTCAAGATCACAGTGAGATTAATCTAGATTAAAAAAATTAATCTATGCCCACCTCTACTTATTACTTATAAAGGCCTGAATGGTTTAGCACCTCAGAATTTGAATGAGCTCCTGTTACATTATACTCCTCTACGTCCGCTGCGTTCTCAAAACTCAATTTGATAATACCTAGAATATCAAAATCAACTGCAGGCGGCAGATCCTTTTCCTATTTGGCGCCTAAACTCTGGAATAACCTACCTAACATTGTTCGGGAGGCAGACACACTCTTGCAGTTTAAATCTAGATTAAAGACTCATCTCTTTAACCTGGCATACACATAACATACTAATATGCTTTTAATATGCAAATCTGTTAAAGGATTTTTAGGCTGCATTAATTAGGTAAACCGGAACCGGAAACACTTCACATAACACCCAATCATCATTAGAAGAATGGCATCTACGCTAATATTAGTCTGTTTCTCTCTTGTTCCGAGGTCAGCGTAGCCACCAGATCCAGTCTGTGTCCAGATCAGAGGGTCACTGCAGTCACCCGGATCCAGTACGTATCCAGACCAGATGGTGGATCAGCACCTAGAAAGGACCTCTGCATCCCTGAAAGACAGCGGAGACCAGGACAACTAGAGCCCAGATACAGATCCCCTGTAAAGACCTTGTCTCAGAGGAGTACCAGGACAAGACCACAGGAAACAGATGATTCTTCTGCACAATCTGACTTTGCTGCAGCCTGGAATTGAACTACTGGTTTCGTCTGGTCAGAGGAGAACTGACCCCCCAACTGAGCCTGGTTTCTCCCAAGGTTTTTTTCTCCATTCTGTCACCGATGGAGTTTCGGTTCCTTGCGCTGTCGCCTCTGGCTTGCTTAGTTGGGGTCACTTCATCTACAGCGATATCGTTGACTTGATTGCAAATAAAAACAGACACTATTTCAACTGAACAGAGATGACATCACTGAATTCAATGATGAACTGCCTTTAACTATCATTTTGCTTTATTGACACACTGTTTTCCTAATGAATGTTGTTCAGTGCTTTGACGCAATGTATTTTGTTTAAAGCGCTATATAAATAAAGGTGATTGATTGATTGAAAGGCTTTTTCACAGTCATCTTTTGTTTCACCTAATATCAGAATGTCATCAGGGTATTAAAGGATGAAGATTGTAGAGGGCAAATCAGTCATCTTTGCTATTGTCCTCTGCAGAAAAGACAGCGGGAGAGTCCACGTAGCACTGAGCTAAGCTGGTCCAGGAAAGTTGTTTACCTTGGAATGTCAGTATGTTATGTTCTAACTGTAAGAATAAATTTTATATTCTTGCCTTCGAGATCGCAACTATAATTTCTGGTTCAGGTTGGGATATCTGAGCAGAGAGCTGGTACCAGGGACCAAAGAATGAGACACACGAGTGGTGCAGTTCATTCTAAACTCAACTTTATTGTGCATTGGTTGGCACATATATACAGCATTTTATGGAAGTGAAACAATGGACCATCCGGAAAATACAAGCTGAATAAGCATAACTAACTTCCATTAGGTAATCAGATAACTTGGCATGTGAGCATTATCACATTTAAATTTAGCACACAATGTCCCTATACACAAGATGTTCATGTGGACGAACAGAATCTCACACTCTAACAATTTAATTGAGGTTCAACAAATAAAAAACAAATGCAATATTGATAAACAAATGATAAAGCTTGGCTTATTGAATATCAGATCCCTTTCTACGAAAAAACTTTTTGTAAATAATATGATCACGGATCATAATTTAGATGTGCTCTGTTTGACAGAAACCTGGCTAAAACCTGATGATTACATTATTTTAAATGAGTCCACCCCCCAAGATTACTGTTATAAACACGAGCCGCGTCTAAAAGGCAAAGGGGGAGGTGTTGCTTCAATTTATAACAACGTTTTCAGGATTTCTCAGAGGGCAGGCTTCAAGTTTAACTTGTTTGAGGTAATGGTGCTTCATATAAGATTATCCAGAGAAACAAATGTTAATGATAAATCCCCTGTTATGTTTGTACTGGCTACTGTATACAGGCCACTAGGCCACCATACAGACTTTATTAAAGAGTTTGGTGATTTTACAGCCGAGTTAGTTCTGGCTGCAGATAAAGTTTTAATAGTTGGTGATTTTAATATCCATGTCGATAATGAAAAAGATGCATTGGGATCAGCATTTATAGACATTGTGAACTCTATTGGTGTTAGACAGCACGTTTCAGGACCTACTCATTGTCGAAATCATACTCTAGATTTAATACTGTCACCTGGATGAAGTGATATCTCAGATCATTATTTAGTTTTGGGCAAACTTCATATAGCCAAAATTGTAAATTCTACTTCTTGTAACAAGTATCGAAGAACCATCACTTCTACCACAAAAGACTGCTTTTTAAGTTATCTTCCTGATGTATCCGAATTCCTTAGTATATCCAAAACATCACAACAACTTGATGATGTAACAAAAAGTATTGAATATCTTTTTTCTAGCACTTTAAATACAGTTGCTCCTTTACGCTTAAGGAAGGTTAAGGAAAACAGTATGACACCATGGTATAATGAGCATACTCGCTCCCTAAAGAGAGCAGCCCGAAAAATGGACCGCAGCTGGAGGAAAACAAAACTAGAGGTATTTCGTATTGCTTGGTGGGAAAGTAACCTATCCTACAGAAAAGCATTAAAAACTGCTAGATCCGATTACTATTCTTCTCTTTTAGAAGAAAACAAACATAACCCCAGGTATTTATTCAATACAGTGGATAAATTAACGAAAAATAAAGCATCAACAAATGTTTACATTTCCCAACATCACAGCAGTAATGACTTTAATACAGTGGCGTAGCCATGGGTGTGCCGGTGCCACCCACAGTGGCAGCTGGCACACCTAAATATAGGTATGTTGACATAGCAACCTTTCGCGGCGAACATTCTGCCTCAAAAATGTGTTCCAAACTGCGTGGTACTGTTAATGTGTGTGTAATTCAATATCTACTCCTGGCCGCCTGGTGGCAGTATGTTTTTCCTGAATACGACGTTAACTACGTTGAGTGCAAACCCCTGCAGCGTTGGAGACTTCGGGATTTCAGCCCTGAGGTGTTTTCAGGACACCGCGACTTTTGGAAAATTTGCATGGCTTTCAACCGGTCGGTGGGCTTCATCTAAGCTTTGGACACTACTGAAAGGTAGGTGGACATAAATACATAGCTTTTATCTTGGTACTGACGAAATTCCATCGAAATCCATAGAGGAGAAGGTATTTAACTAAATCTCGGAAATTGGGTAGTCAAATTTGTGGCGGGTAGATTAGCGAACGCCCTGTCAGATGCACTGCAGGCCTCGTTCAAAAAAACCAAACAAACAAAAAAACATCGTCTCATTCTCGCAGTGTGTTTCTTGAATTTATTACTGGTGCTATGTAGTTTAATATGTATATCATGGTTTTTCTGACATAACTTGTCAAAATGGTAACAGTTTACATCACTTCTAGTTACAGTTGATAAGGCGCTAATCATGGGAGATTTTAATATTCACGTTGATAATGCAAATGATGCATTAGGACTTGCGTTTACTGACCTAATAAACTCTTTTGGAGTCAAGCAAAATGTCACCGGGCCCACTCATCGATTTAATCATATACTAGATTTAATTATATCGCATGGAACCGATGTTACTGCTATAGATATTGTATCTCAAAGTGATGATATTACAGACCATTTCCTTGTATCGTGCATGCTGCGTATAACTGATATTAACTATATGTCTCAGCGATGCCGTCTGGGCAGAACTATTGTTCCAGCCACCAAAGAAAGATTCGCAAATAACCTGCCTGATCTATCTCAACTGCTAATTGTACCCAAAAATACACATGAATTAGACGAAATTACTGACAACATGGGCACTATTTTCTCTAATACATTAGAAGCTGTTGCCCCAATCAAATTGAAGAAGGTTAGAGAAAAACGTACTGTGCCATGGTATAACAGTAATACTCACTCTCTCAAGAAAGAAACTCGTAGTCTTGAACGCAAATGGAGAAAAACTAACTTAGAAGTTTTTAGAATTGCATGGAAAAACAGTATGTCCAGCTATAGACAGGCTCTAAAAACTGCTAGGGCAGAGCATATACACAAACTCATCGAAAATAACCAAAACAATCCAAGGTTTTTATTTAGCACAGTGGCTAAGTTAACAAATTACCAGACGCCACCTGATTCAAATATTCCACCAACGTTAAATAGTAATGACTTTATGAATTTCTTCACTGATAAAATAGATAACATTAGAAATACAATAGCGAATGTAGATTCTACAGCATCTAATACTTCAGTTTCATCCATCGCACCCAAAGATAAACTGCAGTGCTTTACAACCATAGGACAGGAAGAGCTAAATAAACTTATCACTGTATCTAAACCAACAAAATGTTTATTAGATCCTGTACGCACTAAATTACTGAAAGAGCTGTTACCTGTAGCCGAAGAACCGCTTCTCAATATCATAAACTCGTCGTTATCTTTAGGACACGTCCCAAAACCATTCAAGCTGGCGGTTATCAAGCCTCTTATTAAGAAACCAAAACTAGATCCTAGTGTACTGGCAAATTATAGGCTTATTTCAAATCTTCCATTTATGTCTAAAATTTTAGAGAAAGTTGTGTCTGCTCAATTGAGCACCTTCCTGCATAAAAATGATCTGTATGAAGAATTTCAGTCAGGTTTTAGGCCCCACCATAGCACAGAAACTGCACTTGTTAAAATTACAAATGACCTGCTCCTTGCGTCAGACCAAGGCTGCATCTCATTTCTAGTCTTACTTGATCTTAGTGCTGCGTTCGACACCATAGATCATGACATACTCATAGATCGATTACAAAACTATACAGGTATTCAAGGGCAGGCTCTAAGATGGTTTAGATCCTACCTGTCCGATCGCTACCATTTTGTTTACTTAAATGGGGTGTCATCTCATTTATCATCAGTAAAATATGGAGTGCCGCAAGGATCCGTCCTAGGTCCCCTTCTATTTTCAATATACATGTTGCCCCTTGGTAATATTATTAGAAAATACGGAATTAGCTTCCACTGTTATGCTGATGATACTCAGCTATATATCTCAACGTGACCAGATGAAACTTCCCAATTATCTAAGCTAACAGAGTGTGTTAAAAATGTAAAAGATTGGATGACACACAATTTTCTCCAATTAAATTCGGATAAGACAGAGATACTAATTATTGGACCAAAAAACACTACACAGAATCTTGTAGATTACAATCTGCAACTAGACGGATGTACTGTTACTTCCTCTACAGTCAGAAATCTGGGTGTTATATTAGACAGCAATTTGTCTTTTGAAAATCATATTTCCAGTGTTACAAAAACTGCATTCTTCCATCTTAGAAACATTGCCAAGCTATGAAACATGTTATCTGTTTCTGATGCAGAAAAGCTAGTTCATGCATTCATGACCTCTAGACTGGACTATTGTAATGCACTTCTAGGTGGTTGTCCTGCTTCGTCAATAAACAAGCTACAGGTAGTCCAAAATGCAGCAGCTAGAGTCCTTACCAGGTCAAGAAAATATGATCATATTACCCCAATTTTACAGTCTCTGCACTGGATACCTATTAAGTTCCGTATCAGTTACAAATTATCATTACTTACCTATAAGGCCCTAAATGGTTTAGCTCCTGCGTACCTAACTAGCCTTCTACCACGCTACAACCCATCACGCACCCTAAGGTCACAAAACACTGGACTTTTGGTAGTTCCTAGGACAGCAAAGTCCACTAAAGGAGGTAGAGCTTTCTCTCATTTGGCTCCCAAACTCTGGAATAGCCTTCCTGATAATGTTCGGGGTTCAGACTAACTCTCTCTGTTTAAATCTAGATTAAAAACACATCTCTTTCGCCAAGCATTCGAATAATATATCTTTTAAATTGTGAGTGTTGTTGCATCCAGTGGCGGTTCTACATTGAAATAAACCCTGGGCGAGACCCCTTTCGAGCGCCCACCCCCCCCCACCAACCCCACCCCCCACACACACAAAAAATAGCAAACAAAGTTCTGCACAAACAGCAATATTTTATTATAACAACTGTTTTCATATGATGTGATATCATTGCATGCATGTTTCCAATTTGCCATTCCTGCACTTGTTAAATTGATGTTCCTCTTGGAAAACAATTTGCAGCAGAAGCAAAAGAGGCTGTTGTTCTTAATTGAATAAATCAGCCAACTTCTTGCCATCTTTTCACCACTTACTAATGTCTTCTTAAAATATTAATGGTGGCAACTTCTCCCATTACTCTCATTCCTACGGAAAACAAAGCCAGGTGGCACTTTACTTGGTCCTCTGTGAACCAGCTCAGTCCGAATCCTGTGAGTCAGATGTGAGGCCAGTGGGGCTCAGTGGGGGTTCAGCTCCAGGCATTTCTATCAGACAGCATATTGGCATATTACTCAAAACACATAGCAGTGAAAAAACACAGTCCTACTCATAAATTATCAGAAATATTAAAATTACATTAAATTGCAGTTGTCTTGTAGCCCACACCCACACACACACACACACATACACACACACACACACGATATGCATACCTGAAAGCTCATGCTGGGTAGAAGTAGAGGCAAAGAGGTCTTCATCCTCAATATCAGATATTTGTGGAGACATATGTGTAGCGGAGGAGGTGGTTGGCTCATCCTGACCAGTGTCAGAGGATGCTCCAAAATATTTTAGAAGTGCCCCTGAAATTGCAATTTAACTGCATTTGAAATCAAAAGACCATAGGATAATGTTTTATAAAGCTAAAACAGCCTGGGGTCAAATTGACTCAAAACATAATAGAAGGGTTACATAAACATGCTCTTACACACTAAATGTCTGTCATTACACGCTATATCCTCCTAGACCCGGAAAATAAAAACATTTATTTATTTTATTTTTTCCCCCCATGTCATCACATTGTTTAGAGCATAGAAACAAATAGTAAAACAAATACATTGAAAAATTATATTTTATTCACGTTATGCCATGGTCACTGGGACTCAGTTGTTTAAAAAATAAAATGACTTTAAATTATATGTATAGGCAAAAACAAAAACTTTTTGGGTTTCAGGATATTTTTCAACCAAAATTTGTATATCAATCTAACTTTCATGGAGGTACCATTAGGTTACTGCCTCAAATTATACGCATGACACACTTTTAAAGCATCATAGCAAAAAGGCTAACAAAGAGTTATACCCACCACCAATTAACATTAGCCCTTCATTCATGAAATGGATACTGTAATCATACAGAGACAATAGTTGCATACCTTTATCTTTTGCTCGTTTCTCCTCTTCTTCTTTTTCGAAACTGGGCGCCTGATGGCTCTGATCTTTTCTTCTCCATCTCTGTTTATTTGGCACTCGACAATCAACAGATTTCCCATCCCCCCAACTGTCACTCAGGACCAGAAGTCAAGACTAAACCAATTCACCTTGATGACCGCATAATCGTTTTGTATTACCTAGTTTCATTTGCAGGAACTATAGGCCTGTATATAGGCCTGTATTATAACATTATGAATGAAATGTGCGTTATTTGGAAGAAAGTCGGGGTGTGTGACTGACTTTAGCCTATTATTAATTATATTACTAGTGTGGATCCCCCGTCCCCGTCCACCCCCGCCCTGCCCGTTCCATTTGAGAGAGACCCAGAGGTGAAATGTCGCACGCGCCTCTCGCCCCACTCCCTTACACTTCTCTCACAACACAGAGATGATATAAATGACGAAAAACCGCTTCGCGACACAGAGGATTTTTTGTTTATCTACTCGTGCTGCCGCCCCCAATGTGTCCCGAAAAAATGACGCCCCGGGCGGCTGCCCGGTTCGCCCGTGCCTAAAACCGCTACTGGTTGCATCTGATCAAATGTGTATTTTTATTCATTAGCTTGGGTTAAACTAATTTTACTTTGTTGGATCAGCAGCTATGCTAATGATGTCTCTATGTGTTTCTCTGTTTCTGCTGGATCTTCATCCCGTGGTAACTAGGATTTACACAAGCTCCAGTCTGGATCCAGAACACCTGAGAAGAGATGATGCTGACCCTCAGAGGACCTCAGATGATGCTGACCCTGAATCAACAACAGAACTAACAATTATTGCTACAAGTGTGACTGAATCATATAATAACTTAATTAATAATATTGATAGTTCATCGTCTAGCTGACTACGTCTTGTATTATTAATATTTTTTATTTTTTCTAAAATCCTGTCAAACGTGCACAAACTACTAGCTACTACTAAATATTGTAGAAACAATTTTCTGTAAAGTTGCTTTGTAACAATTTGTATTGTAAAAAGCGCTATACAAATAAACTTGAATTGAATTGAATCACTTAGAGTTAGATTACTGAGGACTAGCCTGTAACTCTGTCTAAATGAATAGGCTAAGAACACTTGGTATGACAGTAAGCTTAGCAAAATACAACGTGGATATGACAAAGTGAACAAGCATAGCATGCACTTTTTCATGTATCCTCTAGATCAGGGATCCTCAAATCTGGACCTCGAGATCCACTTTCCTGCAGAGTTTAACTCTAGCACTAATCAAACACACCTGAGCATGCTAATCAATGTCAATCAATGTCTTTGGGATCATTCGAAAATGGCAGACATGTGACTTTAATCAGGGTTGGAGCTAAACTCTGCAGTGCATTAGACCTCCAGGGTAAGATTTGAGGAAGGGGGCTCTAGATGAATACAGCAAATATGTGCACATAATTTAAAAGTGGCATTGGATCTGTGAATGTGATCAAAAAGTTATGCTTGCTCGTTGTCTGTTAATTTTTTTTTACTCTTTTATCCAAAGTATCCTGCCACACATGTTGATTAAAACATTTTATGTCCAATTTCCTTGAATCATGTAGATTATGTACTTACAACTATAAACATGTAAGAGGATTCTCCAAGTTTATTAGGCTTCTGGTGCTGTTTATAATGTTATAGAAATCCAGTGTTAATCAATGTATGTACAGTTGAGGGGATCGTTAGCCTAATATTTGATGTTATTTCTTTACAGCTAATTATGAAAAGGAGAAAGGGGCCCAACACACAGCCAGGTCTAGCCAGACAGCACCTCCTGGACAAGTACTGTGATGTACCATCTTCTCATTTTATACAAAATGGACATATTCTCTATCTTTACAACACAGCTGGAGAATCCAGCAGAACTGCAACTGCAAGAGAACTTATTAGATACATGCCAGAAATGACTGAAGATCAGGTAAAAACTAAAGTGAAGCTGCTTGTTGAAATAACTTTAACAAAATACAGAAAGCTAACTAATGAGCGAGAATTTAGTCAGTTTGAAGTAGTATGTAGCCAAAAATTTTGTGGAATCTCCACTACCACCACAGTTCCCTGTGCAAAGTCTCCTTCTGCTGAACAAGTTCCGAAACTTAGTCCTTTGAAGACAAGACAGGTTGCTAGGACCAATTGTCCTTCTTGTACCAGATATAAGGAGTCTCTAAAAGAAAATGAGGCAGAAACATCTGCAGATGCAGAGAAGCAAGTACCTGGCAATTAAGACACTCAGAGCACAGCAGAAAAATAAAAGAACAATAAGGAGACTAAATCAGAAACTGAAAAGAAAAGAAAAGCAAATATCTGATTTGAAATGTCAGTTGAAATCACATGAGGCTGAAACCATAGCTAAATTAAAAAAGCAATACCAAGTGAAAGCAAGAAGTCATATTCAACTGAAGAAATCCCTCACACACATGAGGCGAGAGGACAAATCAAATGCTGTTGATGATGTGGAACAAAGATGCTGCAAATTAGAAGAAAATTAATTCAATGGACAGTGAGATTCATGATCTTCAGGTCGAAAACCTTCTTTTGGGAGAAAAAAATCCAGGATTTGGAAAGTGAAAAAAAGCTTACAAAATGCTGTTTTATAACAAAGTTCGGGAGGAACAGTCGCAGTTCATTAACCTGATTAACACAAGTGGAGACCAATCAGTAATCAACTCATGACAAGGTATAAATAACAGCAGAACCTATCTCTGTTCATTGACAGTTTTCAGCATCCCTCCTCCACCCCATTTCTCCTCACTTATAGATCCATCTACTCTTACCACAACCGGGGGGAGTACTCTGGGTTCGGCCACATCCCGAGCTCGGAGCCCTCCACCCGGACAGCACGCCAAATACGCATAACCTTACTGTATTAATATACGTAGATGTGAACTCGTGAAAACAGATGCAAAGTTATACTCAAATGAAATGCGATTGATGGTGTTTGATGCGATATCCAATCAGGTGCCCACAGCCAACATCCACAATTTGATTAAAAAGTTCGGGCTGCGCTTCAAAATTAGTGTAAGTGATGTGCCAAAAATGGATACTGTGGAAGCCATGACCAGAGAACTGGGGGCAATAAGTGACCTCCAGACTGCCGAAGCACTTTTAGTGAACTCACACTGTACCCTGGGTTTTGACGCAACCACACAGGAGGGAATCCACTTAAACAGCATAGAGAATATATCAAACACGCTCACTGACCGCTGTGCTGCCAATCATGCGGCGATTCGTTTAGTCTGTGCGTCTTGGAACAAGGCCTTGAATGAGCTGAACTGCAACCTTCATCCTCTGGAAACAATCGCTTCAAAGACAAAGAGATTCTCTGAAGGAGATAGAGAAATCCATGGGGATTACTGGGAAAATCAAGGGGAAAGAGTGCATTGGGGCCAACATTGTGGTTCAGATGAATAAAAAGAGGTACATGGATGGCAAGGGTGACCCTCGTGGCTTTAAGACCTTTCTGAATGACAAAAATCTCCCTTTCGGCCTTATACCACGCTACAGAGGTAATCAACTGCACATTCTTTTCCATATATGTGGGATATTCTCAAGTCATCATGCTGCACTAAAGTCATATTGTAACAGTTTTACAGTTACATTGGTCCCATTAGTCTTCTATACATGCAATATTTAATCCTGTCACTAGGGGCACTCTAGCCAGTGAGATGCCTGGTAACATAAAAAGGATAAAAGAACAAGTATGAGGTAAGAAGGATGTGTTAACCACATGGCAAAACTTTCTCAATGATGCTTTCTTGTATTTTTGGCCAGGGTTCTAAATTAACTTTTTTGATCACCAGCCAATGTGGCTGGTAACTTTCTAAAGTTACCAGCCAATCAGAATTTCCACTAGCCATTTTTTTTTCGGTAAAAATAACAAATGATGAGTGCCACTGAATGAATTTGATCATTTTATTAACATTGTTATGAAAAACACATATAAAGTACAATGCAACAAAATACACACTGACTCAAATTAAAAATTATTAGTTCCCACCACGAAATTGCTTGTTTTGTTTTTTTTCTTTCGCGTAACTTGCGGCAATCCTGACAAAGCATTACAACATTCTTGTGATCAAACACAAGCCATTCATGACCTGTCAGCCATTTGGCATTACATTTTATTTTCTTTGTTTCTCTGTCGATATCCTACGGAGCCCCGCACGTCACCAGTTTTATTTAATATTATTATGTGGAATAGGTTTAATAATAATAAAGGAATAATCTTCGTGGGCACGGTTTGTTAATCCGTGGGTAAGATTTGTAAAACCGAGCTCCGTAATATCCTCATCCCCTGCCTCGTTCCTCTTTTCGCCCACAGAAATCTGTCCCAATAGCCGCCGCATTTAGTTTAATCTTAATTTTTTTCTTTAATAGCTTACTCCCTCCTCTTTCAGTCTTTGCTCCATGCTCTGGCTCCATTTGTTCTTCTTCCTTGTGTTTTCTGATGGAAGCTCTATTTCTTGTTTTTTCGCGCTGGTTTCACTGCAAACTGCGTGCAGCCAATGAGCATATGAAACGTCATCACGTAGGATTACAGCATAGTGTTCATGGGAAATGTAGGAAGTGCTGCCAGGGGGATAAATGACCAAGAACAGAGCCTCATGTCATGCATCACCAGCCAAACTGGCTAGTAAGTTTTAATTAACACCCGCCAAAATGAATTTTAACCCGCATTTGGCGGGTTGGCGGGTGTTAATTTAGAACCCTGTTTTTGGCCCTGACTTGAGGAACCTGAGGTTCTTAAACTCAAGTGTAAGTACTCCTGTTAGTACTTTGGTTGTATATATGATGTTAGGGAATGTTTATGTAAATGAGATGGGTACATTTGTTAATGGTGTCACTAAGTTTGTTTGATGCAGAGGGTTCAACGTGCAGGCATTTGGAGGCAGCTCAATTGTAACTAGGACCTTAATCAAAAAGGGGATTAATTGTCTTCAGTTTGCCCACAACATCTTTGTCATCTATTGTACATTTTACAAGCTACAATTTGTATGGTTCTAGGCAGATGTGTCCTCATCAACAATGCACTTAAGTACTGTTTCATCTTGCTCCTACTATCCCTAAGACTAAGTTCATGGTAGCTAAAGACGCCACTATGATTGTCTGGACTATTGAATGTCTCCCTTGCAACTGAATAACTCTGCACATTGTAGGATTACTGACTGTATGGTGATTTGTGGTGTAATACACATGGCTCATTGAAAAGTGAAGGTCTCTGGTCCCTTTATTTCTATATGTAGCATTAAAAGTGTTGTTAAAAGCAGGTGTTACAATATCTCAGTGTAGGAACATCCTGTGGAAGCCTGCGTGCTAGCATACTGGAAGACTTCAATTCTACAGCTGGACAGGTTGAAATGCAAGTTCTGGGTTTGCTTGGGAAGTTACTGACTGGACCCTGGATGACCAAATTCTACACTGGTGCAGATGACCAAACTGATTACATTAAAAGGTATTGAAATTATCAAAGAGACCGTGCAGAAACTGAAAGATCAGCTACACTCACCTGCTGAATTCCTCACTCGCACAACAGACCTTTTTGGAAATCAGCTGAATGCTTCAGACAAAATCCTTGAGAAATTGCAACAACCACCAAAAGACACAGTCATGTTCACTCAAATGATGGAAAGCTGTCTGAGAGCGGTCATTTTAGTCCTTGAAAGGCAGTATCAAAAAAACTTTGCTGATATGTGGACAGTGACGGAGAAACTAAATCAAGACAACCTAAGCAAGATCACACAACATGGATGCTGAAGAGCTGATGGGGATGTTTAGTGCATTGAAGAAGAAAGCTGCAAATGCCACCATCTGCTACTTGTCCTGTAAAATGCGAGCACGGAAAAACAACACTGTGGACTACTTGGACAGTTTGGACAAGGAAAAACAAGAGCTGGTCATCAGGAAGGCAGTTAGGCTGGGTGTAATACAAAGAAGAAAGAGGAAGAAGAAGCAAGGAGAGCTACAGGAAGAATTGCACAAACGTCAAGCCACAAAAGAAAAAAAGAGAAGTGAACATGAACGGAAAGTGTTAGAGAAAAAGATTGAAGAATTAGGTGCAGACAAGATCATGGAAGAAGAAAAAATTGGCTTGATCAAGGAGTTGTTGGGTGGCAGAGGGGTGGGGCCATTTGTATGTCATGCATGGGATTTGGGTGGCAACAGGGTCATTTTCAATGGGAAAATTGAAATGCTATAAAAAAGAAATACACTGTTGGCTATTGGGCCATGAGTGGGGAGCAGTATGAATTTGATGCCCATGACACTGATGTGTCCACCAATGCGATGGAAGCAGACATCATCTTGGATGACTTGGTTGTACAATAACCTGTAAATTACCAGTTATCAACTCAGCACAAGTACACAGATTGCATGTATATTTGTCGTACCGATCATTCATTGTTAGCATGAAAAAAAAAACATTTAAATGGATGACTATAAATATGAAAAATCAAATGTTTCACTTTTTTTTTTTCATGAATGTATATTTGCACTTTTAGTGTAAATGGTTTAAAGTTGGGTGGTCACTCATTGTCCAAATTGCACAACATAACTTAAATGGCAAAAAAAAAAAAAAAAAAAACTGATTGTCTGTTTGTGAATGACAATGAATATTTGTTGTGTACTTGTATGAATATGAATTAACAATTAATAGTGATGTGTATTGTTGTTGTCTCTTGTATTCTGAAAATAAATGTTTATGAATATGAATGAACTCGTATTAATTATACTTGTTTTAATTCAGTGACGTACCATGGGTCTGATGCCCATTCCAGCTAAAACAATTTTCATGATTTCATTTGAAAGAACTAACAAAATTCTACCTTCAATTCAAATTTCATGCAAATATCTGATAAAATAAGGAAGTTAAAAAAAAAAAAAAAAAAAATTGTGAATAGTAAGCATTTTCGGTCACACGACTTCAATTGTAATTAATGTATACTATTTTACTATATTCCCCATTATTAAAAATATCATAACTTTCGCAATCCTCAACTGACCCCTAGTTTCCATGGCGACGCGTCATTATTGTCATGTGACACCGCAGCCACTAACAGATGTATCGGTATTAGTTTTACTTAGTTTTTCAATTTTTATTAAAATATATACAAAAACTTGCTTAACATGTCAGCTATCTGATATTCTGATTCTTCGTTTAAAAACCTTTATAAATGATCTTGATCTATAACGAGATGAGCGCTGCAGTTCAGAGTCCTATCAGCCGGATTTAACCTACAGCACTTGAATTCCCCAGTTTCTCCTGAAATACATGAAAGTAAGTGGCTGTTGAACTGGACGAAGAATAGAGTAAACTTTATTGTTCTGCTATGTGTGTCTGATATATGTAAACACGTCTGCAAATTACATTTGATTAGATATTCATAGACATCAGTGTGTATTTTACAAACTACCAATGTATTGTTTTACTAGTGATTATGTATATTTAAATGTATGAAACCTAAAATAAACATTATGTGGTTGAAAACACTGCATATTAATTGTGATATATGACAAGCGCTGAGCGCGTCAGTCTCTGGCTCAGTGAAGCCAACGCGCGAAAGCTGTTTGAATCTGGCAGTTCTGTGACGTCACTGAACATTCTAAATCATACTCTCAGGGGCACAGAAATAAGAATCCAACATATGGTGCAATGATGCTAAAAATGTTAAAATGTAATCTACATTTTAAATTATTTTTCTTAAAATATATCTGCCGACATTCGGACTTCCAACCAATCAGCAAACAGCAGCTGACTGTGACCCCAGCAGTCTATGATATAAACAGATAATTTTTGATTGCACCTTGCTAGCTAGCAATATGTGGCAGAGCTCCTTTCTTATTTATTTATTTTTTAGCAAAAAACCTTGGCTTGATGAACAGCCGTACACAAGGCCTTAACGTTACACCTGATGAGGAGGATTCTCCCTCCCTGGGCCCAACATCAACAGACAGTGTTGCCAGATTGGAAGTGTCCAAGTATCGTACCAGAAGTTCAAAATTATCGTATTTAGAAGAAAATTATTACATTTAACAATTAACTACATTTTGACACGACCTGCAAAACGGAAGCAGTATGACAAAAATACTATCCCATAATTTTGCACAGTGAATGAAAATAAATGTGGCACACCCAGAGTCTCTTTTCTGGCTATGCTACTGCTTTAATAGTATTGATTTTAGAAGTAAAAAATCTCTCTTTTAGTTTTATTGGATCTTAGTGCTGCGTTTGACACAATTGACCACAACATTCTTTTGCATAGACTTGAACACTTTGTTGGCATCAGTGGAAGTGCATTAGCATGCTTTAAATTGTACTTATATGACCGCCATCAGTTCGTAGCAGTGAATGAAGATGTATCATATCGATCACAAGTGCAGTATGGAGTACCTCAAGGCTCAGTACTAGGGCCGCTACTCTTCACGCTTTATATGTTACCCTTGGGAGATATCATCAGGAAACATGGTGTTAGCTTTCACTGTTATGCTGATGATACGCAGCTCTATATTTCTTTGCAGTCCAATAAAACACACCAATTTGAAAAACGAATGGAATGCATAGTCAATATAAACAACAGCATGAGTAATTTCTTATTGCTAAATTCTGAAAAAAACAAAAAAAAAAAAAAAAAACAGGTGTTAATTATAGGACCTAAAAACTCTGCTTGTAATAACCTAGAACACTGTCTAAGACTTGATGGTTGCTCTGTCAATTCTTCGTCAGGTGTGCTATTTGATCGCAATCTTTCCTTAGAAAGCCACGTTTTTTAGCATTTGTAAAACTGCATTTTTCCATCTCAGATAGATATATATATATATATAAGTTACAGCCTATGCTCTCAATGTCAAATGCAGAAATGTTAATCCATGCATTTATGACTTCAAGGTTAGACTATTGTAATGCTTTATTGGGTGGTTGTTCTGCACGCTTAGAAAACAAACTACAGCTAGTCCAAAATGCAGCAGCAAGAGTTCTTACTAGAACCAGGAAGTATGACCATATTAGCCCGGTCCTGTCCACACTGCACTGGCTCCCTATCAAACATTGTATAGATTTTAAAATATTGCTTATTACTTATAAAGCCCTGAATGGTTTAGCACCTCAGTATTTGAATGAGCTCCTTTTACATTATACTCCTCTACGTCCGCTACGTTCTCAAAACTCAGGCAATTTGATAATACCTAGAATATCAAAATCAACTGCGGGCGGCAGATCCTTTTCCTATTTGGCGCCTAAACTCTGGAATAACCTACCTAACATTGTTCGGGAGGCAGACACACTCTTGCAGTTTAAATCTAGATTAAAGACCCATCTCTTTAACCTTGCTTACACATAACATACTAATATGCTTTTAATATCCAAATCCGTTAAAGGATTTTTAGGCTGCATTAATTAGGTAAACCGGAACCGGAAACACTTCCCATAACACTCTATGTACTTTCTACATCATTAGAAGAATGGCATCTACGCTAATATTACTCTGTTTCTCTCTTGTTCCGAGGTCACCGTAGCCACCAGATCCAGTCTGTATCCAGATCAGAGGGTCACTGCAGTCACCCGGATCCAGTACGTATCCAGACCAGATGGTGGATCAGCACCTAGAAAGGACCTCTACTGCCCTGAAAGACAGCGGAGACCAGGACAACTAGAGCCCAGATACAGATCCCCTGTAAAGACCTTGTCTCAGAGGACCACCAGGACAAGACCACAGGAAACAGATGATTCTTCTGCAGAATCTGACTTTGCTGCAGCCTGGAATTGAACTACTGGTTTCGTCTGGTCAGAGGAGAACTGACCCCAACTGAGCCTGGTTTCTCCCAAGGTTTTTTTCTCCATTCTGTCACCGATGGAGTTTCGGTTCCTTGCCGCTGTCGCCTCTGGCTTGCTTAGTTGGGGTCACTTCATCTACAGCAATATCATTGAGTTGATTGCAAATAAATGCACAGACACTATTTAAACTGAACAGAGATGACCAGGCCATGTTGCAGGTTAACCACCACTTTCGATTAATGGCTACATAAATCACTCAAGATATGTATATCTTTTTTAAAATGTCTCAAAAATGGTGTTAAAGACCTATTTTTTTTAAGTTTTTGGTATTAACGTTTTTTATTACGCAACTCTGTGATGACGTCACATTGGGGAGAAGTCGAGGAAAGGTAGCCTCAGCCTAATATGATGCCGCGTTCCAGGCAACCTGTAACCCGTGAAAGTGCACTGGAACGGCAGTCAAACCCGTGACTTCCCACCCGTGAACTCGTGTCTCATACTAGATCGATGTACTCCATGTTCCGACGTCACACAGCACACGAAACAACAGTGACAGCCCATACGAGTAATACTGCCTGCGGATGCAGTGTTTATGCAAGTGGTACACGTTGAAAAAATGATTTTAGGTCAATGTAATGTTGCAATAAAATAAATAATCTAGTTACAATTCCTTGCGCTCAGAAAGTTTGGTGTAACTTGCCTGGAACGGTACAAAGTCGTTAGTCGTGGTTTGAAAAAGTGATTACGAGCTCAATAACCTGCCTGGGACGCAGCATCAGAACTAACGTCATAGCGACTGACTGGATGAGGAAGTGGTGGCAAGAGCAAACATGTATGATGACCCGCAGCCGTGTAATTTCGAACCAGCCAGACGTGAGAGGGCAAATGAGGAATTGCCAAGAACTCATGGCCTTCAAAGCTAATTAAATGCATGGTCCGAGGAGAATGAGTGGAGAGTTGGTGAAGTGTCCTGGTGAGTTGCTATCATTTAGCATCGCAGCAATGAGCACTGGAGCTAGTCTACGAGCAGCAGTGCACAATAACGACACACACACACACATATTTTTTTTTTACTGTCTTTGAATAGCACAGAGTCAAAAAAAAATGTTTTCTTTATATCTAGTGGCAGTGATCATGACATTAGTTCAGATAATTACTGGTAAATTTTGTCTTTGTCATCTAGAAATAGAAGGCATCATGCTAGCTATATGGACGTTTCTAAGCGTTTCTCTTCCTCCGGTGAAAATGTTGTTGCAAACGTAGCCGTGTGTCTGTCTGTGTTTGACAGGAGCTTGTGTGGGTGCCGTCCCATGGAAACTGCGCTGAAAAGCTTGTGCTGTAGGGAAGCGAGTCCGTTTGGGTCGCTGTTGGTCGATATCTCTCTATCTATCTGTCTATCTATCTATCTATCTATGTAGTCTATCTGTCTATATATCTCGTCTCTCTCTAGTCACTCTCAATGCTCTCAAGGCGGCTTTGGTAAATTCTCTCCCCAACGTGACATGATGCAATGCATTGTGGGGGAAAGGAGACCACTGTAAGATATTACCTACTTTTTCAAATTATATTCCGTTTTGTGATATCAAACAACATAAAATATAATGGATAACAGTTTAAATGTTTATTACCAACAAGCAAATTACACAAATTCGTTAAAAAATTAACCCTGCAACATGGCCTTTAACAGTCATTTTGCATTATTGGCACACGGTTTTCCTAATTAATGTTGTTCAGTTGCTTGGACGCAATGTACTTTGTTTAAAGCGCTATATGAATAAAGACTTGACTAAAATAATGACCATAGTCTTTTTGTATAACATATCTAAAGGAAACTTGCAAGCTACATAAACATTTCCACATTATTGAGAAAAGGTATTAGTTTTTATTTGTAATGCAGGTATGCATCTACATCCACTTGGTGTTTATATTCACAAAATATCAGTAAACATTGTAATACTATTTAATGTAAAATGTACAAGCATAGGATTATTAATAAACTATATTACCCAACAAATCATTTAAATCTTATGCTGATGTTTGTGTAACTCTGGGTTCCAGGGCCTTTTCCAAAAATTCCTGAAAGACAAAAAAGAAAGAGAGAGAGAGAGAGAACATAAAGTATATCTACAAGACTTAAGTATTATCTACAACCACAACAGACATTAATTACAAACAATGAGCAGGTCATGCACCAATCATATGCTATCAGCTGATTGTTTAAACCCAATTATACCCTTTAAATGAAAAGGGCCAGAACAATGTCAGTCTGCAACTCTTGTGTGAAGGATCTGTAGGATTTTGGGCCGTCTAACAGTGATGGAGTACTCGAGTCCTGGACTCGGACTCAAGTCACTATTCTTTGGACTCGAGTCCAACTCAAGACTCCATTCTCTCAAATTTTGCATCTAAAAGAGCTGGAAAGAGCAGCACTAAATGTTGTGTGTGCATCACACGATTGAGGAAAAGACTGGGACAACTTCAAACTTTAACAGACACCTGTCACGGATGCACCCAGAAAAGTAAGTAAAATGCTTTAAAAAAAAAAACCTAATACTGACTAATGCATATATGATAATAAACCGAAAAAGCTAGGGTTGGGCTATGTTTGACAATTTGGCATCAGACGTTGACGATGTCTTATGTCTGGTTCAGATTAGTGTATAGAGGAGGGGTTTAGCTGCAGTTTAAAGGTGTTCACATTGAGTGCTGTGTTTCTTTGAGTTCCGGAGTTTAGTTCCGGTATATAACGGGTGGTATAGTCGAACTTTAGTATAATTGTTAGTGTTTTTCAGAGTTGCCTCCAGTACCTGACACCTCTCGCCACATATATATGCAAGGATAGAGTAGGAATATAGGCAAGGCAAGTTTATTTATACAGCACATTTTGTACACAATGGTAATTCAAAGTGCTTTACATAAAAGTAAAATAATAATAAATAAATAAATAAATAAAACAAGCAATTTTAAAACTTTTAAAATGATCAAAACATTTACTTAAAATGAATTTGAAAACAGAATATGATTTTACATAAATAAAAAAAACAGTGAAAATATAGTGCAATCAGTTCGGACATCACACAGTGCTCATTCAATAAATGCACAGCTAAACAGATGCGTTTTGAGTCTAGATTTAAATGTGACTAGTGTTTTAGCACATCTGATCTCTTCTGGAAGCTGATTCCAACTGCAGGCAGCATAGTAACTAAAGGCAGACTCCCTTTGTTTTGTGTGAACCCTTGGTATTTCTAACTGACTTGATCCTAGTGATCTGAGTGCTCTCTTAGGTTTATATTCAGTGAACATATCTGCAATATATTTCGGTCCTAGGTCATTTAGTGACTTATATACGAGTAAAAGTACTTTAAAATCAATCCTAAATGTAACTGGAAGCCAGTGTAAGGACCTGAGGACTGGTGTGATATGCTCAGATTTTCTGGTTCTAGTCAGAATCCTGGCCGCAGCGTTCTGGATGAGCTGCAGCTGTCTAATGGTCTTTTTGGGAAGAACAGTGAGGAGACCATTACAATAGTCCACCCTGCTGGTGATAAAGGCATGAACAAGTTTCTCCAAGTCTTGGCTGGAAATAAAACATCTAATTCTTGAAATGTTTTTTAAATGATAGTATGCTGATTTAGTTACTGCTTTGACATGACTACTGAAACTAAGGTCTGTCTCCAGAATCACACCAAGATTCCTGACTTGATTTTTAGTTGTTTGACCCCTAGAGTCAAAGTATGCATTCACCTTGAACACTTCATCTTTGTTTCCAAATGCAATGACTTCAGTTTTTTCCTTGTTTAACTGAAGAAAGTTCTGGCACATCCAACTATTAATTTCTTCAATGCATTGGCAGCAGGAGTCAATGGGGCTGTAGTCATTTGGAGATAAGGCTAGGTAAATCTGGGTATCATCAGTATAGCTGTGATAGGAAATATACCGATATTTTGCCAGAGTCACAATTTAAGCGAATATCGTTTATTATCTTAATGAGTGCTGTCTCTGTGCTGTGATGCGGTCAGAAACCAGATTGAAAATTGTCCAGGTATCCATTTGAGTTTAAGTATTTGTTCAGCTGATTAAAAACTACCTTTTCTATAATTTTGCCTATAAAAGGAAGGTTAGATATTGGTCTAAAATTGCTCAAAATGGTGTTATCAAGATTGCTCTTTTTCAGGAGGGGCTCAACAACTGCAGCTTTTAGTAGGGCTGCTACGATCACGATCGGCCGATCGTTTATGCGCATCTCGTCAGTAAAGCCGGTTCTCTAATCAGCGGTAAATTCCCTCAGGTGTGTGATTTCACATAGAGCAGCTGTTACTACACAGAGCCGTTGTTAACTGAGAAGATGCACAAATAAACGCTGAAAATGTATATATATTATATATACATATATATATATATATGTGTGTGTGTGTGTATGTGTGTGCTTTTTTAGTTAATCCATTGATGTGCATTAGACTATTAATTGAGTAGTCACGTCTATTATTTTAGGCTATGTTTTAGTCCTCAGAAAATAATTGAGAGGTTAAGCTATTGCACATTTCTAACATGTAAATTATTGATGCCAATACTTCCCTTTCCCTTAACTGTTTAGATGTAGTAAAATATCCATAGGCTTAATCATGAAACATACTGTGGTCCCACTTTCATTAATATTAATGTTGTTATTATGAACAGTTCTCAGAATTAAAGATGTGTTCAAATAATTTAAAGAGAGTCTTTGTCAGAGGCCTTTTTATTCTTAATTTTGACAAATTTTCATTTTTACACTAGACACATATCGGTTCAAAATATCGGTTATTGGTCTACTCGATCTGTAATAATCGGTATCGGCCCTGAAAAATGCATATCGGTCGATCCCTAATTCAGTTCATGTATAATCTGTTGCACCTTAGCATATTTTATGTGTATATATGTCTACATAATGTAGAATGTGTATATACTGTGTATAATGTGCAATGCTAACTGTAAATAGGTCTAAGAGTACACTGTGTGTACTGACTATATGTATGTGTATATTGCACATTGGCACCTGTTGAAGTCTGTATGGTTATATGTTAATTGTTTCTGCACTGTCTGGAGCACGCCTCCCAGAATTTCACTCACTAATGCACATGTGCTGTGGTGATGTGACAATAAAAGTGATTTGATGATGTTTGATGTGTCTCTCCATTTGGCACATCCTTGTGTTGCAGGTGACTGCGTGCTGCGGCAATAGACTCATTTTGCAGCATTCCGATTAACGACTAACCCATTATTTGACCAGTAATTTAAATGACGACTGATCATGGAAATGATCGAAAATTGACATCCCTAATACAAACATTTCCGTTTTAAACCCGATTGCAAAAAAGTTGGGACACTACAAATTGGGAGTAAAAATATAATGGAATAATTTACAGATCTCATAAACTTATATTTTATTCACAATAGAATATAGATAACATAGCAAATGTTGAAAGTGAGAGACGTTTTGAAATGTCATGCCAAAATTTGGCTCATTTTGGATTTCATGAGAACTTCACATTCCGAAAAAGTTGGGACAGGTAGCAATAAGAGGCCGGAAAAGTTAAATGTACATATAACGAACAGCTGGAGGACCAATTTGCAACTTATCAGGTCAATTGGCAACATTATTGGGTATAAAAAGAGTGGAGCAATATCAGAAAGGAATTTCTCAGAGAAAAATTGCAAAGAGTTTGAAGTTATCATCATCTACAGTGCATAATATCATCCAAAGATTCAGAGAATCTGGAACAATCTCTGTGCGTATCGGTCAAGGCTGAAAAAACATACTGGATGCCCATGATCTTCGGGCCCTTAGACGGAACTGCATCACATACAGGAATGTTACTGTAATGGAGATCACAACATGGGCTTAGCAATCCACCGTGCCATTCACCGTTTCCGGATAAAACTCTATAGGTCAAAAAAGAAGCCATATCTAAACATGATCCAGAAGCACAGGTGTTTTCTCTGGGGTAAGGCTTATTTAAAAAGGAATGTGGCAAAGTGGAAAACTGTTCTGTGGTCAGACGAATAAAAATTTGAAGTTATTTTTGGAAAACTGGGACATCATGTCATCCGGACTAAAGAGGACAAGGACAGCCCAAGTTGTTATCAGGGCTCAGTTCAGAAGCTTATATCTCTGATGGCATCTAAAAAAAGGGTAACTGTGAGGATTTCCAGTCAGGGTTAGGGTTATGGTTAGGCCTGCTCTTATCATCTGATCGTGGGTGTATCTCTCTATTAGTTTTATTGGATCTTAGTGCTGCGTTTAACACTATTGGCCACAACATTCTTTTGCATAAACTTGAACACTTTGTTGGCATCAGTGGAAGTGCATTAGCATGGTTTAAATCGTACTTATGATACATCTTCATTCACTGCTACAAATTGATACCGGTTATATATCAATCACAAGTGCAGTATGGAGTACCTCAAGGCTCAGTACTAGGGCCGCTACCCTTCATGCTTTACATGCTACCCTTGGGAAATATCATCAGGAAACATGGTGTTAGCTTTCACTGTTATGCTGATTATATATGCTCTATATTTCTTCGCGGCCCGATGAAACACACCAATTTGAAAAACTAATGGTCTAAGAACACTAAGACTTCATGCCTGTTCTGTCACTTCTTCGTCATCAGTTAGGAACCTAGGTGTGCTATTTGATAGCAATCTTTCCTTAGAAATGGTTTCATCTGGTCAGAGGAGAACTGACCCCAACTGAGCCTGGTTTCACCCAAGTTTTTTTTCTCCATTCGGTCTCCATTCGGTCACCGATGGACAGGAACCTGCTGGAAACCAGTTTTTAAACTGAGTCAGGCCCGTTTAAATTGTATCTCAATGTTACTTTTTAACCTTTCCTGTATAATAAATGAAATGAAATGAAATGAAATGAGTTTCGGTTCCTTGACGCTGTCGCCTCTGGCTTGCTTAGTTGGGGTCACTTCATCTACAGCGATATCATTGACTTGATTGCAAATAAATGCACAGACACTATTTAACTGAACAGAGATGATGACATCACTGAATTCAATGATGAACTGCCTTTAACTATCATTTTGCATTATTGAGACACTGTTTTCCTAATGAATGTTGTTCAGTTGCTTTAATGTAATTTGTTTAAAGCGCTATATAAATAAAGGTGACTTGACTTGAAAGGCACCATCAATGCTGAAAGGTATATCCAAGTTCTAGAACAACATATGCTCCCATCGAGATGTCGTCTCTTTCAGGGAAGACCTTGCATTTTCCAACATGACAATGTCAGACCACATACTGCATCAATTACAACATCATGGCTGTGTAGGAGGATCATCCGGGACTGAAATTTCCAGCCTGCAGTCCAGATCTTTCACCCAGAGAAAACATTTGGTGTATCATAAAGAGGAAGATGTGACAAACAAGACCTAAGACAGTTGAGCAACTAGAAGCCTATATTAGACAAGAATGGGAAAACATTCCTATTCCTAAACTTGAGCAGCTTGTCTCCTCAGTCCCCAGACGTTTGCAGACTGTTATAAAAAGAAGAGAGGATGCCACACAGTGGTGAACACGGCCTTATCCCAACTTTTTTTAGATGTGTTGATGTCATGAAATTTAAAATCAACTTATTTTTCCCTTAAAATTATACATTTTCTCAGTTTAAACATTTGATATGTCATCTATGTTGTATTCTGAATAAAATATTGAAATTTGAAACCTTCACATGATTACATTCTGTTTTTATTCACAATCTGTACAGTGTCCCAACTCTTTTGGAATCAGGTTATTATTTTTGGGTTTGATTATTATATTGGAAAATAAACAGCAGTTGAAAATAATATTTTGGTCTTTGTTGTTAATTTAGACCTCTAATATTATCGTGATATAGGATCGTGCTCCTAACCTCCCCCTAATGAGTTCATCGTGAGCAATCAGCTAACAGTATTAATCTGCTATTGGTGCATCCCTAAAACATTAAGCTCATTTGAATATTGAAGATGGATTACCCTGACAGGATCAGAGAAAGTGTTGCTCAGAGGAGCTGCTTGTCCTCCTTTTAGCTCTCTGTACTTCAGAAATTCATCAGCAAAAGAAACGGCCTCCTCTTCACTGTTCAGGGGGAAAAAAACAAACATTGAAAGAGTGTTAGAAATACAAATTCACTTGTATGAATGAAACTAAAGGTATGTTTGAGATATATATATATATATATATATATCATGGCCTTGTAAGAGTGTGAGCAGACATTCAGTGTCACAAACTAAAACACAAGTTATTTGAAAATGGCATCGTATAGCCTAGATTTATGTTTTCAGTTTAAATAAAAATCTTATATATTACAAAAATGGTAATTGTGTATAACAGCTGTCAATCATGTTGGTGCGCAAATACGCTGTCAGAACTTATTTCAAAGCGCATTTATATTTTGGTGGCGCATGGGGACCTGCATAACACTTGTACCCGACCCGCATTTTTTAAAAGTAGTAAATGCTCATCGTAGCGTCATTGGGCCATAGACATAGGATCTAGGCAAAACAAACAAAATTTGTTTTGTCAAGAACTATTAAAAAAAAAAAAAATGCATAATTGTTTTTTGTTATGTTTCTGAAAGTTTAGCAGACAGTATGTTTCGGATTTGTTCCGATCAGAATCGTGAGCGGAAAGCGCAGTTCTGAATATTCTGGTCCGCTCGCTCATTCCGTGGGGTCGGATAATAAGCGTTATGACCTTAAGCAAAGAACAGGCTAAAGTAATGATTATGAATGTGTCTAAATTAGCGAGGAGACATTTAATTGTTTATTAATTAACTAGTGTTTTCTGTGTCACTGCTAAGATGAAGTTGACCACGAGGATTCGCCATGAACGCCAGAGAGAAATGCACATTTCATATGGATTACATCATCAGAGAGTAGCCCGTTTATTATGGTTTGAATATTATAATGATAATTAATCATCATTTTACGAAAATCATTGTTATTTGTGATCGTGGGTGTTTGCGGGAGGCTTTAAGACCAAGCGGAGTCCTCTGTTCCCGCCTCACAGCGCGCGGGTCTCCGAGGCTTCACTGTCTGCGGTTTGACTTCACTGAATCAGATTGAGGCGAACTTATTGATCATGAGCCTAACATTTAGCAAGGCAGGAGAAGTCTAACGGAAGGAAGACGTATATCATTGAGCTAATGCTGTTAAAGAGAGAGAGAAGTCTAGGACTAATCTTAAACTTGGAGCTCATTATATTGAAGTACAACACCAGAAACGTTATGCATTTTATGAATAATGAAATGTTATGAAAATTATGAATTTTATTTATTCACATGCTGTATGGTTGAAATAATATTTTAATACACAACTTTAAGTTCCGTTGTTTAAAAAAATGCTTTATTGGCGAATGTTTCATAAACCTTCAGTTGTTATGCTCTAAAATCCATGCCATTATTAATTTCACAGTATTTTTACCACCTAAATGACTAATCTTTAAAGTCACAATTCTATAATGGTCAAAATTACTCAGGCCAATGGTATTTTTTAATTACATTATTTTATTATTATTATTATTATTATTATTATTTGAATAATTGTAGCTCACATAAATAGGTAAAGCAAAACAAATATTCGGATTGTCCCTTATTTTTTCCCGTTTTCCTAAAGAATACAATAATTTTTTACAAGAACAAACATGATAACATTATTAATTAATAAAAATATTTTAAGCAATTAAAACCTTTTTTTAAAACTTGAATTTAAATACTATTAAACTAACTTTCAATTCTCAAGGAGTTTATAAGTAAAAAAAAAGTTCTAAATGAACTTGTGTTAACAATATAAAACTAACAATATAAAGATATATAGAAAGAAAGTTTGACAGAGGGTTTAAGATGCAGGCTTGCATGACCTGACGCGCAACATTTCAGAAAATATGCGTTCACAAATGTAGCCTATTTTGACCCAAATATGGAAAGCACTTTTGAATTTGATAATATGAGGTTCTCTCTTGATATATTTGCCACATTTCTTCAATTAAGGATTGTTACATAGTGTATGGTGTTTCCATTTATCTGAACTTCTTCAAGTGAGTTGCGGGGCAAAAAATAAAAATAAAAAAATAAACGAAAATCCAGCACTTCTCCTTCAAAACTGATACTGCGACTATTGACAGTTTGTATATATTCATTCGTTGGCATTTTATGAATTTCTTTTTTTTCTCCCTTAAAAAACAAATGTGTCCATTCTGATGCAATTTTACCTTAAAGGCAATTTACCTAATGGCTGTTGATGACTATTTGAATTGAATTCTGCCAAAGTGCGCGCTTGTATGTGTTCGTTAAATGCTTATGCCAGTGCTCATGTCTGAAAATAATATATGAAGAAGAAAAAAACACTTAAAAACATTAGGATATAGCTTATATTTCATTAGTAGCACAATTCTTAAATTGATGTAAACAATAAAATTTTACAAACTGATAAAGGTTTGTTTTTTTTTTTTTTTAGCATGTGGTGCAGGCCGCATTAGAATTTGTGACGGGCCGCGGGTTGAGAACCACTGCTTTATATCAAACATTTTTAAATCGTCTACAGCTGAGCATCGCAGGAGGCTGATCTGCGACAGATCACGTGAAGTGAATGTAATGAACAAACTCATTTTCAGATGCAATAAAAAAAAAAAAAAAAAAAAAAACCTGGATAAGCTAGATTAGTCCCAGGCTCTGTTCTGAGGTAAAATAATTATAATTAGTACTGTTAACCAAGAGTAACACATTTTAATGGATTGATTGCCTATTTTCATTTGCTGAATGTTTTATTTTTTATTTTTTTAAACACGCTAAAAAATAAAGTTTGTCAGAGGAAAAAAATATATGAATCGTGTATACATTTCATTTTAACGGATCAATCACCTATTTTTGTTTGCTGCATGTTTTCTTTTTTTTTTAAACACGCTAAAACAGAGTTTGTGAGAGGAAAAAAATAGGCTATTAGAAAATATTTTACAACAAATCCTTTAAATTTAACAAATATATCAGAACAAAACAATAATTAAAAATATATAATTCTAGTGGATAAATATAATTGCAGTATATAATAATATAGGCTTAGTAATAAATAATAATAATAATAATTTAAAGCTAAGCATAAGGTAAGCTTGGGGTTTCTCAATCGGGAGAAATCAAACGTTTCCATATTTGTGATGTTGCCCATTTGAAGCTTAACTATTATTCATGAGGTAAATAGGCTGTGTGCGTTTCAGTATCGATGAAAAAAAAAATCATAATTAACAATATGTCAAAGTGCTCACGCCGAATGTCTGGTGAACGACTGCTGTTTCCAGTGAATATGTGCGCGAGGCTCCAGCACGATCAGCTGAAACAAATAATACTTAATTTTTGGTCACACATAAGGCATAATTCACAAATGCTGGTAGTTTGAAAAATAAAGAATAATAACAGAGTTAATACTAATTATTGCTAAATGCTGGACCGTTCCCATTTCGCTCTGCATATGGAACCTGAAGACTTTTTTAAACCAAGAATGAATTGAAATGAAAATGAAATTAAAACATTTAGCTTATATATATATATATATATATATATATATATATATATATATATATATATATATATATATATATATATATATATATATATATATATATATATATATATAGGCCTTATATTTGGTTTAATAAAAATAGCATGCATATGATCCTTTGTGTTAAGGTCTTCTTTTAATTTTTGTTTAGTAGACTGTAGTCTAAGATTATCCTACATTTTAAAAATTAACAAATTGTAAAAAAAAAAAAAATTTTTTTAAATGTTACAATGTTATATCATAATGTTATTGTTGTTTTACTTCTTTCTTTTATCTCATTTTACAATTACATTCATTTCGCAATCCGTCCCTTTGCGCCACCTGGCGGTAGTTTGGCGAATGATTTTAACACGCGACTGAATTACAGTTACCGGTACGTGCGGCGGTAAGCCCCAGAAAGGCTGGCCACCTACTGTATAGGGCGCACCAGATTATAAAGCACATAGAATAGAAGATACTGCAGTAAACGTTTGACTGGGTTTGTGTTATGCATCCACTAGATGGAGCTGTGCTAAAGGGAATGGCAACATTTTGAGACCCTTGATCCCTATATAAGGCACTCCAGATTACAAGGCGCACTGTCGTTTTTTGAGAAAATTAAAGGCTTTTAAGTACTTCTTATATTGCGGAAAATACGGTATATAAATATATCGTGTCGTGTCAGTTATGTTCTAAGGAAAACAATGTCTCAAATGCATTAAACAGCACACATCGACTCGATCCATGATGCTTAAGAATAAACTGCACAATTAGTGAGATTGTGTGAATTTAAATAGTTGTTTATGGATCTGCTTTAGATTTTAATCTGCTTTTGAGCTTTAATCTCTGTTTTTCTGAGTGTGTTGTAAGAATCAGGCGTGGGGTCTCAGTGTTGTGATTCGTCAGCGGTGGAGAGAGTTAGAGCGCGCTTACATAACTTATGTCTAAATACAGAAATAAATAAAACAACATAAAACTGATTTACAATATTAGTAATAATAATAATAATAATAATGTATGAAATGTCATGCAGGATGAACGAACCGGTTTTGTCCCACAAGGCAGTTCAGCAGCTCCTGCACGGTCTCAGATTGAGCCTTTGAGATCAGGTGCTTCTTCAGATCAGTGAAGTGTCTGGTCTTCATCAACATCTGTGACTTGCCGTTTCGACAGAGGAAGGAGAACACGGTCTCTCTGATCTACAACAGATGAGAAGGTGAGACATCCTGAACGAGTCAGACGTGAACGAGCCTGAGAGCAGATGTGTTCGATCAGACACCTGTGAAGGAAGTCCAGCTAACTCTCCGGTGCTCATGCTCTGCTCCACCTGATCCAGAACCAGGCTCGGGTCACAGGACAACAGGAAGCTCTGACCAACAACACACACAACATCCTGTTTCAGTCTGACTCTAACACGTTCAGATCACACATCAGTCAAACAGGAGAACCTGCAGACTTCACCGTAGTAATCACTGATAACTGAACAATGACAGACCAATCCCACTCACAGATTCATCTCCACACTACAATAATAACTGAATATCATCACTCAGCTTGCAGCACACTGACTCCAGAATCACAGATCACTACTGATAAACACTAATAACTGGATCACATGTAAAAGCCAGTGTATAAATGTGTGACGGAGTGTGAACCTGAATCTGTGGTTCCTTCTTCTTGGCACAAGGGACGAGCAACAGTGTGCCCAGAGAGAACGCCTGCAGACTGAACTGAGCAAACCTCCTGGCGATGCCGACCAGATCCAGAGAGAACACGAACGGACATCTGCAACACATACAATACAGATTATTGTTACAGATTATTATACAGAGAATATAAAGAGAGAGAGATGAGAGAGATCTGAATGAAGCCATGATCTGCATGAGCTCTTAGATTTTCTTCTTTGTTCGCTATTTTGAGAAAAGAAATAGACCGAAAATCTACAAAATCTAGAAGAATACCACATACAGACGTGAAATATGATGAAAAGAACTCTGAAAATATAGTATTTTCATTTTTAAACACAAATAATCAACGCAGAGGATCAGAAGATCAGACTTCTAGCAACAGGCCTGCTGGAAAATTGGAGGGAAAGTTTAAAACAGGAAAAGAACCACCTATACTCAGAGGGAGAAGCAGTGAGTACAACTAAAATTGCACTGGAAACCTTTTTTTTGGCTCTTTGCTTATTTTTTTGCAAATATAAGTGCATAAAATTGATCTTTTTATATTTTTATAAGCTAAAAATGCTAAAAAGCTAAAGCTATGGCTAGCCCACACTCTGACATTCCTCAATGTATCAATTTAACTGAGGCAGAGAGAATCAGCCAATCAGAGCAGCAGCTGCAATCAGCCCACTGCCATATGCAAATGAGCTCCCCCCTCACCACCATACAGTACCCCTCTGAGGTGAAATCCGACACCGCAAGGAAAACCTACAAGCAGAAACTTCTGACAAACAATCCAGAGACCCTGTTTGCAGATCTGTTCAAAACTGGAGAAGTCTGCAACCTCATTTTCTTCTCCGATCACCCCAGCGCCTGGCATAAAGCCATCATCAACCATTACCCCTCTGTAAAGAAAGAAGGCATCTGTAATGGCTGGAAAGTCAAAATCAGAGAACCGCATGACCCTGACAGCACAGTGATGACCGTCAACATCTACAAAAATGGTACAGTCATGATACAGGGGGACCTGAAAACATTCCAGGCGGACTACAGAACAATAGGTGAAATCGTGAAACATGAGAAAGCTGTACTATCTGAAAGCTCGTCATCTGAGCAGAATCCACCGATCAGCACCGCAGACCTCAGACCCACTCCTGCAGAAGCTGAGCACATCTCGCCCTCCCGGCTCAGAGCTATCCCTCTCCTACAGGAGCACTTCACCAAGCTAGAGATGGAGATGGTGCAGCTCAGAGAAACTGTGCTCAAACAGCAGCAGTTGGACACATGTGCAGCTCACAATGAACTCCAGCGGAACACCGAGCTCTTAACTCAGAGACTGTCAGCCCTCACACAGCAGACCAGGAAGCTTCAGACAGAGAAGGACAGCTATCAGTGTGAGCTGACCGCCCTGAGACTCCAGCTAGAGGACAGAGAGCAGTCCACAGCAGAGATGAGGCAGCAGCTGAGAGAGATCCAGGAGGAGAGAGAGCAGCAGCACAGCGAGATCCAGGCCCTGAGAGAGCAGCTGAGAGAGCTCCTCCTGGCCAGAGAAGAGCCAGAGCAGACCCACAGAGCTCAAACACTGGCCTCCAGCCCAGGGAGTCAACACCCAGCCCTCAGCGCAGAGAGACCCGACCCAGCCCGCTCGCAGCCGTCACAGCGCCCCCTGCCAGACTCCTCGTCTCACAGCAGCCCAGCACCAGCCAGCACAGAGGAACCCGAAATAGCTCTACTCATCGATTCAAACGGCAAATTCATCGATGTAAAGAAACTGTTCCCCCAGCACAGAGCTGTTAAACTCTGGTGTCCCACCACTGACAAAGCCCTGGAGCTCCTGACAGAGTCCCAGCTAGGCCGGCCCAGCCACATCATCATCCACACGGGCACCAACGACCTGCGGAGCCAGCAGGACCGAGTGTCGAACTCCCTCAGAGCCGTCGTGGATAAAGCTAGAGAAACCTTCCCCAACTCCAAAATCATCCTGTCCACTTTACTTCAGAGGAAAGATTTCCATCCCAACACAATTAATAAAATAAACTCCAGAATCTCTAGACATTGTGCCCTCCTGCCCAACGTCCACTTGGCCCACCATCCAGACCTGGACACCGAATGTCTATACGACCACGTCCACCTTTATAAGAATCTGGTACATATCCTCGCAAAGAGACTCAAAGATGTCACTCTATACAGGACCAACCAGACCAGCCCCAGGTGGAGCAGAACCAGCCCTAACCCAGCCAATCCATCGAGACACACTCCAGCAAACTACATCCCAGTCCACAGCTCATCTAGAGCCCCGACCGGAGCACCACCCAGAGCTCCAGCACCCAGAGGTCCACCGCCCGGAGCTCCAGCACACAGACAGGACCCCTACAGACAGAGACCGCTCAACAACAGCCCCACAGCTCCAGCAGCTGAAGCCCGTCCACAGCAGAGCCCGACCCAGCCAGGCAGACTGAGCTACGCCCAAGCTGTCAGCGGAGGAGCACACCACCCTAACGCTGAACTCCACAACATCCAACACATGCTGAGTATCATCTGCTCGCACCTACTAACACACAGTGGACAGTGGTAAAAAAAAAAAAAAAAAATTGATTTTATTATTATTTTTTTTATATATATAATCTATTACATTCATTGAAATAAACAATTCTACTCCCCATAAATAAAACACCTGATGCTGTCGGGAGCTGACCAATTTTGTGAGATTCAGCTTGAAAGGAGTAACACAAAGAAGTTGCGATTGTGACGCCTGTGTTATACTTTCCACATGAGCAATCCTGACGCAGACTTCTTCAATTTATACTTCTGAATGTGCAGGCTGATGGCCAGCTCTGCAATTGCCCAGAATTATTGCACATCGCTGTCTTTATATTCTTTTATTGACGGATTGCACAGGTTCGAGTAGCAATGAGCTTCTTCACACTGCCTGCACATGTGCAATTTTGCTTTTGAAGCCTACTGACCACGGGCACCTGTCCTCGCGGTCGTCTGCTAGAGTCTCTGCACACACTGTCCAATGACGATTTTTATGTCACGCCTACCTAACGGTCCATAGCGGACGCAGAAAATTTGACAGAGGGTTTAAGATGCAGGCTTGCATGACCTGACGCGCACATTTCAGAAAATATGTGTTCACAAATGTAGCCTATTTTGACCCAAATATGGAAAGCACTTTTGAATTTAATAATATGAGGTTCTCTCTTGAGATATTTGCCACATTTCTTCAATTAAGGATTGTTACATAGTGTATGGTGTTTCCATTTATCTGAACTTCTTCAAGTGAGTTGCGGGGCAAAAAAATGAAATAAAATAAAAAAATTAACGAAATCCAGCACTTCTCCTTCAATACTGATACTGCGACTATTGACAGTTTGTACACGTTCATTCGCTGGCATTTTATGAATTTCTTTTTTTTCTCCCTTAAAAAACAGATTTGTCCATTCTGATGCAATTTTACGTTAAAGGCAATATATCTAATGGCTGTTAACGAGCTTTGCGGGAGGCTGATCTGCGCCAGATCACTGTGAAGTGAATGTAATGAACAAACTCATTTTCAGATGCAATAAAAAAATAAAATAAAAAAAAAAACATGGATGAGCTAGATTAGTCCCAGACACGGTTCTGAAGTAAAATAATTATAATTAGTACTGTTCGTCAGCGGTGGAGAGAGTTAGAGCGCACTTACATAACTTATGTCTAAATAAAGAAATAAATAAAACAACATAAAACTGATTTACAATATTAGTAATAATAATAATAATAATAATGTATGAAATGTCATGCAGGATGAACGAACCGGTTTTGTCCCACAAGGCAGTTCAGCAGCTCCTGCACGGTCCTCAGATTGAGCCTTTGAGATCAGGT